>NC_051847.1:93068429-93172585 GCF_002237135.1 Teleopsis dalmanni | reverse complement strand
TTGTGACTAACTTTTTATCTAATTAATCCTTTTTGGCACACACATTCCCGTTTATATTTCATGACTTAATTTGTCTCCTTAAACGAAGTTTAAAATTATTTTGTTCACATATTTACACAGGTAAAAGCTAGAAAGGGGCCTTACCCCTTACCCAGCTGCCTTCTAAAGTTGACTCATAATCTGGCGGGTAGTAGTACTCAAACGTCGGATGTGTGTATCGTATTATAACATTAGTCGCTTTATTTACTTTGTCAAAGCTAAGATGGTCTGTGGAGTTTCCAACGACAATAAGGACTTAATTCTTGTCGCTAGTTATGTTAGTGTTAAATCTACTTTAAGAATAAATTTCGAAATGAGGATTATGTCTTTCCAACGTCAGTTAGCCATGCTTTTTAAATGTTTACTTCGGCGTCGTGCTTCAACTCATAAATCGTACATTTACGTAATGAGTATTGCTCACCTCCTGCTCAATTTACTTGTCAATATGGACTTTCTACGTATTCACTCGTCAGCTACGTAATGAGCTTAATGTAATCCGTTTAGTTGCCTTCACAAACCTTACAATCTAGAGTTGCCCTTGCCCCATAGTTTTCGAAGCAGTAAAAATACTCAACCTTATTTCGTCATACGAAAAATCGCTCATACCAGTTTTTCGCGTTTAAAAGTTCACTGGAATTAAAAGTTGCAATTAAATTCTTTCAGAAATATTCTACTGGAATCCATAAGAGAATTGAAAGGAATGCTACGAGAACTTTTGCAAGAAAGTTAAATTTATTTCTTCACAAAAAAAAAATAAGAAAGATGTAACAGAAAATGCCATCTAACTTACAGAATAGTTAATTGTAAATGATTTTTCTGTCCATTATTTATATTTATTTTTTATATATATATAATATTGATATCGGAAATATACGAAAATAATCTGTAGTTTTGATCATTTTGCTTTATCGTCGTTGTAAAATTGAAGAAGATTTCATTTCACAATCAGACCCAAAATAAAATTACTGAAAGACATGTCTAGCAAGAACCTATATTGGAGTACACTGTACTCTAATCCTCTTATTCTACTTATTTATTAACTTTACAATCTTGAGGTCTACTAAAATTCACCTTAAACGTTTACTAAATAACAATAACATAATACACATTTTCTGTAAAATTATGGTTTTCGTCATAAGTCAACATTCTATTCCAACGCTATTCTTACCCGATTTTATAGAAATGTGGGAGAGATATTAAATATTATATTTGCTTTTTATATATACAAAAAGACAGCTTAATAAACTAGAAAAAAACTCAATTTTTTTAATCGAATATGTAATATATTCTCAACCGATTTTAATTATTTTAATATATATACTTTTGTTAATTGATGTCTAGAAACCTTAAGAGAACATTACTAACATCGAAAGTGTGTGGGGAATAAGAAACGAAACTCAGATGCTCAGATGTTAAAGGATATAAATATGACTATGTAGGTTACACATGATGCTTACCATACGACGATAATCAACATTCAGAATTAGCATGGAATTCTCAAGGTATTAGATCACGTGATTGACTGCATTTATGACGAGAGGGATGAGTTAAAACGTCCATCTGGCAAATCATTTAATGAGTTAAATTCAATTCCAAGTAGCAGAAAAAGCTTTGTAGAAGACTTAAGCTGATATTAGTATAGATTAAATAGTCGTAATAATAATATTCGGAAATAATCTGAGTCAAATTTTATTAATCTTAAAATCCCAAAAAATGAAAGACAAATTTACTTTAGTGACATGGACATGAACAGATGGACATGACTGAATCGATATATCACCGAGTTAATGTATATATGCATATGCTGTACAACTTTTTTAATATTTCATTAACTATATAACATATATTTTATTGGATATTTTATGATATACAATTTCTTTAAGAACCAAATGAATTAATTGGTGAATAAATTCCAAGAAAAAGAGCTTTTCAGACAGAAGTTACTTTTACAATGCATTTTGGAACTCTGATTTGTTAGCAATCGTTCAGTGACATATGGGAAACATAACTAACAACAAAAGCTTCATAGGCCTTGTTTTCACTATGTCATTTTAAATGACAATTATAATTGACTGGTGTGTCAAATGCGTCTTTCTCATATGACAAGAATGCGAATATGACATCATATGACTACACTGATAATATTTGACATTGAAAATAACATAGTGAAAACGATGTATTAGTTTAAAGTTTGTCATCTTATATTAGTAATCACTTAATAACCATTGAATATGTTAAAAACGGGAAAAACTTATCAAATAAATGAATGACAATTTTATGTATCGAGTTTTCTTTAGTAATAGAGGTAATTTTTGGTTGCTGGTTATGTTAATAAATAAAATTGTCACATCATGAGCAATTGCGATAAGTAACTATCGGAAAATCTCTGCATTTACATAAAGTCACTATATGACTTGGTTTTTAGTTTTCACGTGTGATAAACAGTTTTTTTTTGGAAAATGATAGTTACATGATAATCAAATTCTTTTGACGTGTAATTGAAGATATGGATGTAAAAGATATGTCGTTTCCAAAGGAAGGTGTCACAAGACACAAAACAAATATCAGTTTTGACTTAGTTAATCAGTGCGACAAGTCATCGAAAATTATATACTTATAATGATAATATTAAAAAAGCAACAACGTATAGTTCATTATAGTTTGAAATTCGAATTATAATTAATACGCGGGCACAATATTACAATTCATGTCAAATATTGAAACAAATATTCTTATTTTGAATATGTTTTATAATTTTTTTAAAGAAGTTTTTTGAACAGTAGTGAACTACAACAACAAAAATTATTTTTACATTATTTTAATTAATTGAATTTTTGGCTGACTATACAGCTGTTTTGAGTATTGCCAAATACCCATCATCAGTGGTCTTAGAAATAATTCTTGTATTTAATTATTCGTAAATAATTCTTTTTTGAGACTGCAAGTAACAGGAATCGAACTCGGGTCCTGCCAAATGTGAAGCTCAGAATCAGCGCACCTTAACCAACTGATCCAAAGCCGTACTTGACTTTTTATGTTCGCATATTTTTCTGGAGTTTTGTTACTTTTGCTATGAAAGTTTTTATTAACAATTTTACTTGATAAGTTTATATTAGAACGAAATCATAAATCAGCTATAGTATAATTCAATTAATTAATTAATTATATTTTTATTTTTAATTGTTAATGTTTTTAATTAATATAGATCAATATAATGGTGTTATGTTATGTTATGTGAATATGTTTTATTATTATTCAAATTTTAGCCTAGGATTAAACTGGATGCTCTTAACATTGAAAACGTATAAATTATAAAATAAATCCTTACTTACTCTATACTACATACGTGTTCCATATCGATTAGTTCTAATATTTTAACAACAATAATTACTTGCTAAATATATTCCATTTTCTTAAAAGTTCTCTTTAATTTTGTCTAAATTTCATACAGATTATTTTGATATTTCTTCCTGTGTTATTATATGAATCCTTAATTTCATTGTGTTTGCTTATAGACTAAGGCGGAGATTAGTATGTGGAATTGATTTATTAAATTTGTGTGAGTCAAGTCTTAGTCGACTTATACTAATCAACACAAACAAAACAATTAAGCAGTAACCACACCGCACCGCACCACCACACATAAGCCAAGTTAAGCTTCACTTTTGTGAGAGCGAACACTACGAAGAACAGAAGAACTTAAGTCCCAATTTGTTTTTGCAAGCCCCGCGAATGTAGCAAGACTTGAAGCCAACAGAATACTTACAAAAAATGACACATACACACACATGCATTCACACGCACGCACATAAATTGAATTGCACGAATCGACATAAAGCAACATAATTAAGCTTAACTAAATTGTTGCAGAACAACAATAACAATTGTTGCAGAACAACAATAACAATTGTTACATCTACCATATTTTTATTTCCGTTCCATTCGTGTGCTTGTGCCTGTGCCTCTGCCTGTGCCTCTGCCTGTGCATGTGTGTTTATGTGTTTGTGTTCGCGAATTCGTACATTTGAGGTTTTAATACCTTTTGACGCTGCAAATGAATTGACGTCGCTGCTTCTTCTGGCGTACCATCGAGTGTTCACTAGTGTTTGTGAGTGTGTGTGATGTGTTTTTTGGCTTCAGTTGGTTTCTTGGCCAAGTGCAGACGTCGTTCGTTCTCCTCCATTTACCAATTTAGGTTCTTCGTTTCATTGTTGAAAACATAAAACGCATATTTCGTTCTGAAAGTTTAATTAAATACAAAAGAGAACTTTTCTCAAAGTGACGCATTCCACACTTCCACACATTTCATGTTGACGATGTGGAAAATTACAGTGAAATTCTTTTTTACAATATTTTTCATTCCATTCGACGATTCTTTATTCTATTCTACGATTGTTTTTTGGTATTTTCCTTCACGGAATCGTCATTGTTAATGCCCCGACTTTTGTTTACATAACTTCTTTCAATTTATGTTTATGTAATTGTTTGTTTGTTTGTTTGTTTTTTTTTTCTACTTTTTATTTTTTAAAAGCTGCTTTTCTCTTTTAATTGGAAGTTATGAGTAGTGGGAAGAACGGAAATTGCGTTCCTGACAAGAACACACAAATTATTTTCAACATATTTACATATTTAGCTATTTTATGCTTATTCCACTTCACATAATAGTCTGGAAAAACAAAACGTCATTAAGTGATATAAATTATTTAAATTTTAACTTTTATTTCATAGGAAATTATCATCATTCAGTCGAGTAAACTTACTTAAGTTAAGACACATTGATTTCTTATCGATGATGATATTGGGTGTATAACCTAAGGTTGAATTAATAAAAAATCACCTGACCCCATCCTATCAAAAATAAAAATTATCGAAAATATTAAGCATTAGCGGTCAATATTAATAACTAACTTAATTATTTACATTATTTAGAAAAATTTTAGTTGATTATCTTTACAATGCAAAAAATGTTAGGTCCATATCATTTATAAAGCTCTCTATATATAAAGAGATATATCATTACAAATAAGTCTAAAATGAAAATTCTCAAAACCGCATGGAAAAAACTTTGAAAACTTTTTCAAATACTTTTTCACAGGTATTTCAGTTAAAAAAACAAAATCATCAAAATTTCAGCCAAATCGGAGGTTATAAGATCAAAAACCAATCCGCTTAAAAAATAACAACCCATATATGCTGTAATGCCTTGATGATAGACACGTCGTTTTGAGCTTCAATTTGACAGCTGCCAAATTTTGTAAAAAATGTTATCACAATTCAATATTTGCAGTACTTCATTATTAGCGATCTGGAATCATATTTTGGCACTATGCAGGTAAAATTTAACTATTCGTTTTTTACGGAAAGGTCAGCTACATAAAACTACTCGATAAAATAAGGACGGCCACTTTGCAAATATCTGGAACTCTACATTCTACTCCTTTTCACATTGCTTTATTGGCTCCTTCTCGACTTTTAGTAAAGTAGGAAGATAACTTAGTATCAACTCAACTCAATGCTCTCCTCCGCTAATCTAAAATTGACATATTGCATTACCTACACTTAATTATGCATAGACGTAGGTAGGTAGGTACAGTAATTCATTTAAGAGGAGTATTCAATTCTAATAAACTTAGTTATATATAGTGTGAAAAACTAGTTAATGTGGTCACAATATTTCAAGAGGGCTTAGCAACAAAACCAACGTTCTATAAGTTACCGTCTTCCGATTATCTCTTAATCATATTTCGCTTAGTGCATATAGAAACAGTCAATTTAAAAAACTCTATTATATATAGTGTAGAAAATCGATTATATTTGGGGTTTAGACTGCAAAGGTTCCAATTACCACTTAATAATTTTTCGCTTAGTGCAGAATGTCATTTCTAGAATACGTTTCGTTTTAAACTAAGGTATTAAAAACTAGTTCGATTCCTTATTGACGTTTTGACTTTCCTTGACCAGTTTGGTAAGAAATCCATAGGAATCTTTTGTTGAAAATGGGACAGTATCATGTCTTTCAAAGAGCAATACTTTGACGA
Source organism: Teleopsis dalmanni (assembly GCF_002237135.1). NCBI lineage: Eukaryota > Metazoa > Arthropoda > Insecta > Diptera > Diopsidae > Teleopsis > Teleopsis dalmanni. The sequence continues at coordinate 93,166,508 of NC_051847.1, read as the reverse complement.
TATGTCCTCTCAAATATTTTTCAGTATAAAGAAAGTTTGTCAGAAAACAATTCTTTTTATGAATTATTCACCCAACCCATTTGTTTTTATTGATAAATAAAGTAATTATAATTTTAAAAAAATTTTGCAAAATGGGTCAACAACAAATATGTTGGTCCAAATACTTAAAATACTTTTGTTTGACAATTTTTTAGATAGGGAAACGACCTCACATAAACCATGATCCGCTTAAAATGATTGAAATATCAATTGACGTAATATCAAGTGCTAGTAAAAGAGTAAATTAGTCTTAAACTGCTTTACTTGTAATCTGCTTGATTTCAACAAGCAGAACAGAAATCTCACATCATTTTTAATTCAATGAAATACTTGATGATTTATATTGCATAGTTGCAGGGGCAAATTCAATTATTTCTGAAATTGCCTGCTGATTGGTACTGATAGGATTGTCTTAATGCTAATAGGAAAGATAATACAAATTGAATTTTGCCTATAAATTTGATATTGAAACCTCTGTGTGTGACTAATAAATTTGGAAATAATTAAGGCAACATATCAAAGAGCGAAATACATTAAAAATAATAAAAAAAAGCACCACTTTGAAGTGTTATATGCTAATTGAAGATTTATAATCAGACCTATGTATAATCTCATCTAAATCTATTTTTGGCAAAAAATTAATTACATTTTTTTTTTCATTTAAGAAATGGGAAAAATATTTTATTTTGGCAACAATTTTTATGATATTGCAGGCAATTTCTGGATAATTGCACTATTATAATTTAATTATCTTAAAAATTTTTCTATAGATAATATAACTAACACACTTAGCAAGGTAATTATGCAAATGTGTTAATTGAAATGCAAACACAAATAGTTTGTCAATACAGTTTGGAAAATCACTGCATATCAGCTATACGCATTTGGTTGTACGAAATTTAATTAAATCTAATGATATGCAATGAAAAAATTAACATCTAATAATTCAATTTATATGACCAAAATACTCACATGGTACACAGTTAATTGATTTTTTTTATTTATTACCAAATACCCACCATCAGTGGTAATGGGGTTATTTTTTATATATAATTATTCGTATATATTAGAATTCTTTATAAAATTATAAGTCAATTTTCAAGCCTATTTTCTTATAATAAATAAATTAATATCGTAAGCTCCATTAAAATATATACTTAAGAGAATTTTTACTACAGTCTAATTATTTGGACCACTTTAATATATTCTTCTCACACTTTCGGTAAAATAAATTTATTATTCTTTATTACATAATTTTGATTCCTATAACTACAGGATATATACAAACGTAGTAGGCGCCCTTTAAATATTTACATGGACCCTTTGCTCAACTATGATACAACAATTTAGCCCACCATAACATATGCTCATATCATGGATAGAACAGAATTATTTATTAGCTTATAATTAAATTTTCATTATAATGCTATAATGAATGATTAATAATAAAAACGCAAATATAGTAACCACCATTAAAATATTCATTTAGCTTTCCAATATTTTTTTAACTGCCTGAAACCATTTCAGTAATTTTTATATATCTTTCTCATACTATGAAAAGAATAAGTTAACTGTAGCACTATAGAAATACATATTCAATAGAGTTTCCCATATTCTCCAAACTGCATTGAGACCATTTTAATCATGTCTCAATTGATATATCTTTCTAATACCATGAATAGAATGGGTTAACTTACTTATCTGTTATTCAATTATCATCTCTATAATTCCATTATAAATAAACTAACATGGTAAGTATCGCTGAAATATATAACCAATAGGGTTTTAAATATTCTCTTAACTGCTCCGTAAACATTTGCACTAATGTTATATATTCTTCTTATAGCAGGGATAGAATAGAGTTATTTATTAAGTCATGAACAAATTTTCAGTCTAATGCTAATAAAAATATAAAATAATAATAATAATAAAAAACTAATGGGGAAACCAGGACTATCCAAAGCAGTACCCGCTAATGTTTGTGCGGCCCGCGACATGTTTCTAATCTGCCACAATTACTCAAATTTTGTTTTGGTGTACTTTGGTAAAATTACATTATTTTATTGTTTTGGTTTTGGTATTGGACCGCGATCTTATCTGGTTTGGACCGCCCTAATAGAGACAATAGGGTCTCCAAGATTCTTTTAATATATAATAATATACTAATATTGTATTAATAATGTAATTAATTATGAATAATGTATTAATATATTAATCACGAGAGCGTGGCTTGAAATGCCAACATAAAAGAGACCCTCCTCGAAGTAATGCGAAAGCGGTTCCGTACATATTAATGTTAGGAAGTCAGGCACACCATTCCGACGACGGTCGGTTTGACGGTGCATAAAGCATTCCACCTTCTCACCGCAAAAAAAAAAAAATTAATGGTAATGAATTAAAATTATTTGATTTAAAATTTGCATTTTATTTAATTTTAAAGTATTAAATTCAAATTCAAAAATTAAATTCAAAATTATTAATATATAATTTCAGCTAATGCGGTTAGTACTATACATATATACTCTATAGGGTCTTCAATATTGTCTTAACTGCACTGAAATCATTTTGCCCATATTTTAGCAGTTTGCATTAAAAAAAAAAAAAAATAATAGCATTTAAAATATAAACTTTCATAATATGTGTCAACTTTTACATTAATCCATTAGAATGTCTCTTAGTTTTATAGAAAATTAATTGCTTAAACTAATAAATTATCTTCCAGTGTAAAAAGGAAAATTAAATTGAAACATTATTTTGCATAGAAGGTCACATGCAAATTGATGTGTAAATCACATTATAAATTCGAAAGTGATGAAAACCAAATCAAATTTTGTTTAAGTGCAAAATCAAATGAGGAAGACTTTTGCAAAGGACGCATTCACAATTTAACCCCTTTTCAGTGCAAGAGAACTGGCGGTAAGAAAGTGTGCTTTCAACGTTGCTCTATAATTGAAGGCCCCACTCTATTGAGGCTCTCAAAAATCCCACAGCTGTCAAATTGCATTGACTGTAACAACAAATAACAAAGACAGTAGCTACCCAAGTGAATACATTATAAAGACAAATAAATGAGCAGAGGACGAAAAAAGGAAGAAAAAAGGAAAAATAAAAATGGGAAACGGAAATTCTAAGAAAATAAACAACAACTGAGACAACAAAATGCTCGTATGTTGATACTTCAATGGAAGCATAAAAAAATTTAGAACAAAAAATAGCACTTACCTTGCCATTGCGAATTATTGTATCTATCACACGTCGGATACTGATTGTTGTTGTTGCTGCTGTTGCTGTTGCTGTTGCTGTTGTCGATAAAAATTCAGTTCCTTTGCCAAAAGTGAAACGAACAGCACACTGAGTCTGGCAGTCTGAGTTTAGTCCAATTTATTGTTTAAGCTTGCCTACGCCTGCCGACAATGACGCTGACGATGACGCTGACGATGACGAAGACGATGACAACGTAACTTTTGTGCCAAGTAAGATTTCAAGTTGAGCTTAAGCGTTCTTTCTGTCTTTCTTTTAGTTTTCTTTAAGCATTCTTAGCTGTGCACTTAGAACGACGACCACTTATATGTTTATCCTTGGGCTACACAAAAAAGGTAATCAAATAAATTTTTGTATCTTTTTCACATGTACACAATGTGCCGTTCCGTCGCTTGATGTACGAGTTTTTACGTGTCCTTAAAGTAGCGCACAGATACACAGTTTTGAGTTGGGTAAATATGTACGCACATACAACTAATTTGTCTACTTAGAAAGGTGCTCTGTTTGCATATTAGAGATATTGATGATATATTGTCTCAATACATAGAGTTCAAACGTCAAATAAGTGTAGAAATTCAAACAAAACCATTGTTGACTTCATTTCATAACGTCAAATCCTGTTTCGCATTTAAAGTGCTTTTTAAATTGAGTATTATATTCGCATTATAATATATTGTTTATTTAAATACTACTTGAAATATGTAATAAATATTCTATTCATAACACCTACACAGTTTTTTTGGTAATAAATAATAAAATATCATCACATTCCCAACGGAGTGCTTTTCCAGTGTCCTCAATAATTGGAAAATAAAATTAGATACTCGTTTTTTCGTTGTTGTGATGCAATGTTAACTGTTGCATAAAAATGAAACTTGCTTTTTATTATGGATATTATTTTCATGGGTTTTTTAAATTTAGTCCAATGGAAATGTGACCTACATGACAATAAATGACAAAAAATGAAATAAAACTCGCTTTTATCCTCTGAACTGCCTGAATTCCGGCATTGTGGTATTGAGTCATTGAGGCATCGAGGCAATTGAAAGCGTTGAAGCCTTTGCATGTGCAGACCCACGCAGCCATTCGCACAATGAACGCATTAGGCACTATTAATACCTGTCTTTTTAGACAACCAACGACAATAACCAATAACGATAATGTTGGCAATCATTTAACTATATCAGCTGTTCAATGCTGCCTCCATCCGTAACGGATACGGATACGGAAACGAAAGATACACTGACACACATTCGACGAGTAAAAGAAATACGATGGGCTTAAGCAGCATCAAGGTAACTCCCAGCACAATGGCATCTTACTATGTGCCCTACAAGTGCACATGCCGGAAGAGGTGAAAGGAATGATTAGTGTGAAAGCAGTTACTGCTGGCGCATACAAAGGAAAATATGTGTTAAAGGCCAGTGAATCCATGAATCCGTAAATCCATGAATCCGAGCACAAATGTAAGTGTAGTGTGATGTTGATAAATCGCTTAGCTGATATGAAATTGTTTTTGCGTTCCTCAACCGTAATCAATAATCGATTCTAATCGATAAAAAATTTATATCGCTTAAATATGTTTATTAATAGATGCTTTCAAAGGTGAAAAAAGAGCTGTGCGTGTTTAGTAATTTCAGCAGATGTGAACTAAAACAAGCTTATTTTATTAATTATATAAAAAAAAATCAAAAAATATTATATTTGATTAAAGTGATTTCGATTTAGTATTAAGTGGAAAAGAGAGTTGATTACTAATAATTTATTCTTAATCTAATGTTTAAATCCATATCATCCAAATTGTCAGTATTATATTACAAAAAGTTTAATTCATTTTAATAACATTTCATCGAAAATATGGCCTACTTCAAGTCCATTAAAACTACGAGTAAATATTAGTTAGATGAAATTAATGTGACGGGTCGTAAGCCATATATATAACCTTACATTAATTAAAATTTGATTCAGTGAGATAAAATTAGATAAAAAAAATTATCTCCCTAAAGTCCAAAAATTCGTAATAGCTGCCCGTAAGCTAAGTATGGACCTGGATGGACTCTTTAAAGTTCATCAAAGCTAAGAATGAATATAAGATAGATTAAGGCTGGTTAATCTGACTGACCGTAAGCTGTTATGGACCATTATATTATATAAAATTTCTATAGTTGAGTAATCATAGGTTATGCTCTGTTAATCTTTCTAGGCATTTATGCGAATTAAGAAAGCGCTTGAAGCTCTACTGCTGAGATAAAGCCATCGAGTATTTTTCCAAGTGTGTTTTTAGACCAGATCTAACAGATAATAAACATGACTATCAATATAATTACTAATATAAAATATTTTAAGTTTTATTTAATTAATGTGCAGAAACTAAGAATTTCTGACGCTTTTTGGATAGAAAGTCATAAATAATTTACCATAACAATATCAAACTTAATGTTTTACCATCATCATTTTTAATAATATTGCAAAAATATTTAAGCAACCTAAATTTCTGTTTTGGCAGAATTTTTAAGCCTTTTCATAGGAAACAGTAATTGTGATTTTACATTACTACAAAAACTAATAGACTTTAAGAGTCCTTTGGCTCGCCGGTACAACCTAATCTACATTATTGCAAATTCACGGAATAATTTAAATTTCTTATTCATATCGTAATAATGAACTACCCACTTTAAACAGACTTTTCTCGAAATATAAAATTAAATATAATAATTGATGTACGACAGAAAAATTAATATCTCTGAGAAGAAATGAAGAAACGAATTAAAAAGATAATTGTAATCATCATAATTGAAAGAACAATATATAAATAAAAATCAGCAGAACAAACGAATTCTACATTCTACAAAAACGAAGAAAACAAAATATAACAAAAAGTCAAGGTAAAAGAAAGCGAAATGAAATCTAGTAGATAAAAGGAAGAAAAATAGATAAGTGGGAAAGTAATATAGCAAAAGTAAAAAAGAGGAAATGATATACAAAAGGAAAACTCTGGTAACTCTGGATTTGTCTTTGATAACAGAGGAAAATCTGGAGAATAGAAAGAAAAATAATAAATATAAGAGAATATATATAAAAGTAAAGTCTCCATAGCCAAATAAAATAAGGAAGTTTAAAAAAGAACTGGATTGGATTCAAAATTTTCTTAATAAAAAACAAAAAAAATATTTACTTCACATAGGAACTATGAATATATCCCGATGACATCAATAATTACGAATTCCTTTGATTCTAATTAAGGATAATAGAACTAATTTCTTAGCAATTATATGTACTTATATACAATTGTATATATACACACCACTAATATAATCGACATTTTTATTAGAACTGATGTTTTCGGTAAAAATAATTTTTAAAGAAGAAGTAAAAAATATTCATATAACACCAAAAAAAGTGCATCTAAGGTGCCGAAAATATCTTATATTATCTATATACATTGATTAAGATAAATTTGTTGAAAATATTCTCACACCTCTCCTACCTAAGTGGTCAGTTTTGGTAACTATTATAAAGGGAGTCGCCAGAAATAATTTATAATTCGATTACTGCAAAAAACTAATTTCATTTTTAAACCTATCTGGCACATTTCTATTTCCTAAGCGCCCCGGTTTGACAACGGATCTATGGTAAGTCGCCATCTATCACGTCTACTTGTTTTTGTCAGTTATTGGTATTATCAATCTAAAAATTTCATATTCCAAATGGCGTGCATAGTTTTTGTTAGTTTAATCAATCTAAGAAGTGAGCAAGTTTAAGCCTCGATATTTTGAGACCTAAACTATGTTAGCATAGGTATAGCTTAGTGGAAAAAGTTGCCTGGAATAAATGACTTTATTTATATCCGTTGTCAAATCAGGAGCCTCAGAAATAGAAATTTCACCTAATTTCAATATTAATATATTATATTCGTAAAATAAAATCTATGAATTTGTTAAAAACTAGAAAGGCATATGGAATGGAAAGGGTTAGTGCTAAATTTCACATCACTGACAATTATTTAGTAAAACTTATAAATAACCGTTTATGGCTATTGACATGGTAAGAAAACTCTTAGCAATCAGTGTCTTTTCTCTTAATTAATATACATAAAATATTCCTTACAAAATACTATTTTAATGTCAATCTTGACTGCGTTGTTAGCAGTCAACTACAGTTAACGGAGAAATTGGTCATACCAAGACCAACCGAGACACTGTTTGCCACAAATGCTGGTCAGAAACTGTAACTACCTTAGTCATGTTATCGTCAGACTGTATTCACATATCGAATGCTTTAAAACTAAAATGTGCATGACCAAAGCAAAATAAATTGTATTGTCATTCAAAGATACAGTAATGTGGTCAGCATTTGAACAAACCCTCCTCCTTTATTATGAAATAAATTTAAAAAAGTGTATTCACCAATGAGATGATATAAAGTTTTAAACAAAAGTTCTGAATCAGAAAAGTTTTATATTGTATTGTATACATATATAATTTAAAGTGATTCTTAAAAATTGATTTTGCTTTAAATCGATAACAATAATTTAATATAGTTTGACCATAACTGTATTGTGAAGTATCCTCTATGAAGGATACTATATCCAGCAATCCCACCACTAAACTGGCTACTCAATGTTAATAATGAATTCATAAATTTTAATTATGAAGATCTTTGGTATATTAACTATTCAGAAAATCAGTAAAAAGCACCTGATATTATTAGTACTAATTACAAGATATAATTTCATTTTGATTTTTTTCAATGAGATGAGATATTCTTTAAAAATCGCATCCTATCGAAAATTATTTAAATCATAAGTATTAAATAAATAACAAACTAAATATACTATCTTCTATTTAAAGTTCTATTAAGTTGAATTGTAAATTTCTTTACTTCATAATTTTGATATACAAAAATTGTTACTATATTTTCTCTGTTTAAAATAGATCAAGTAAACAAACGTAATACTTCAAATATGTAATTTCTTAAGTGTGTATTCGAATAAATTTCAAACTCAAATCAAACAAGCCATACATTCCTGACATACTCAACCATTTCAGTTCGTACAGAAGTACACTTAACCGCTCAATAAACTATGAGAAGCACAACAATACACAAAGTAGTCTTACATCCATTCGAGGTTATCAAATGACAGGCGAGCCAATGATATCAAGTGGAAAGCACAACATTCAATATTATCATAACTCCGAACCCAGTGCAGACTTCGGTATGTGAATTTATGTAAACTTCAGTTTCTTAATGGCTTTAAGTCATAACAGCTAACGACCACTGTAGGCATACGTTCAGACATAGTCACACATATTTCATGAATTTTATGACAACCCGCGCTTCAAGCTGACTTACGAGTACAGAACGAAACTGTATGTTTCAAAATATTGTTTATTTACGGTGGTCATTAGAAGGTGAGGCAAAGACAACTCAAGGAAGAATTTACCAAATTACCTCTTCACATTTATATTTACTCAACCGTACATCTGCACGTATGTTGGCATGAATTGTAAACCGAGGGGGAGTTCATTCAGCACAAAAGCACCTTAATGTGTGTTAGTATGTGAAACCAAAAAACTTATTTTAATTAAATTAAGGTTAAAGTTTATGTTACATTATTTTGTCTTTCGAAAGTATATATTTAGTTAATTGCTGTATATAGTACTAGCAATTACGCCTATGAATGCAATTTATTTATTAACGCCTAAAAGCACACAACAAATTTTATTTATTTAAATTAAGAGCAGCCCTTCTACTTTTCCTTTGTTATTATTTTGCACAATTTTAATTAACAATTAAGTTAATTTATTTTAGTTATGTAGATTCACTTAAAAAAGTTAACACTTCATAATTAATAATAAATTTATTTATAATAATTCGTTGCATTATTTTTTTTTATTTTTAATTTCGTATTTTACACTTTATTCACCTGTTTGTAATTTTTTTATAAGTTAAATAACTTTTAATACCTGCACTTTAAAATATATTTTTGCTTTTTCAAAACGAACCGCTTACAGCGTTACGTTACGCTAGACAATCAGCACTTAACTGAGTTAAATTATTAAACCGTCACGAGCACGGAACAACCTTACGAGACGATATTTCCTACTAAAATAACACAAGACATCCTTTCACAATGCTTCGTATGTTTATGACATGTAAACAATGTTCACTGGGTGTGGTGAATTTCCTAACTCAACTCATAGAGTACGTTTTTTGCAATCGCGAACACTTTTCGGGAGCAAAAATGCAAATGATTTCAATGCGCAAACTCGCCCAATAATCAAAACAAAAAATTGTCGCAGTTTTCATATTCTTAATGTTGCAATCATCTGTAAATGTTTTGGTTTTATTCCTATATAGTTGGAGGGGTCAGGAGACTAAGTTAGAGACAGAAATTGTTTTTATAAAAGCAGTGTTGGAAACTGACTACTTGTAATATATTTTAAAATTAAATATAAATTATGTAAACGAATTAATGTGAGAAAATTTAGTTTATATATTAGGTTATATAAATAGTATCCATCATTTTTTGTCACTAGAAGGTGTTTGTACCCACTAATCCGACTATGTCCAAAGAACACATGCTTGGAAAGTGACATTTCAGACTACATTTTTTGGAAAGGTAGTTGTGTAATTTGTCGCTTGAACAACAGCTTAATGGCCCAATTTACACTATAATGAACGTAACATGAACATGAACTTGAAAACCGATTTCCGATAGGTGAGCGATGAGAGAGGGAAGAGAGTGTGAAGTGAGTTCATGAATTCTAAGCAACGAAATTTACTGTTTTTTTCAATGCTATGTTTATGTTTACTTTTTAACGCTGAACATTTTGAATTTTTGTGCTATGCACCACTACACACAAGCATTGTATACGTTGACACAAAACAAAACAAATTTCACGCTCATGACAGTTCATGATAGTGTAAACTGACAGTTCATGAACTGACAGTTGAAGTCAAGTTCATCTCACGTTCATGATAATGTAAATAGGCCCAATAGGTTTAAAAATGATTGTAACATCCAAAGAAATTCGCTATATACTACTTTATTATTATAAAAAATATGTAAATGCTATAAAAACATAACCATTTGTGCAGTTTACGCTTACGATGCAGTGAGGGAATGCTGAAACTGGGAGTGGATTGTTCCAATCCGTTCTGAAAACTTCGATATCAAAGAAAAACCTCGCTTTGGTCGATCAGTCACTAAAAGAGCCACTGCAATGAGAATGGAGAGATACTGGTACTGAAGCTGACAGAGGATACCGAAGGCACTAAATATCAACCACATGACAGTTTAAAATAAGGCTAAGGTAAGGCTAAGGGATGTTTGTGTACCATATGAATTAAAAACAAGAAATTTTATTGACTAAATTACCATTAGTCTATAACTACAAAAAATCCAACAAAATTGAACCGTTTTTGAAGAGAATCATTATTGGCGATAAAAATAAATTAAATACGATAATATATAATGCAAGCTGTATGGTGAAAGCTCAGTAACTCTCCACAAGTAATTCACAATTGTTGATATTTATTGCATTTCTTTGAATAAAGAAAGTTTTTCTTTAAAAATATCAAAAAAATTAAAAAAAATACATATTATAATTATATTTTCAAATACAAACTTAAATCAAACATATATTACGAATAGTTAGTATTATCTAAAACACTAAGCAGCTTAACCATTTCTTAACATTTTTATTAGCTTCTGAAAATACTAGCTTCTGTCAGAATGTTCTAATATACCTTAAAAATATTCATAACTCCAATAGTTCTCTCATTTACTTGAAAATATCGGTTTATCAATTTTTAATTTATTGGAAACTAATTTCAGAAAGTTTTATAATTAGCTGATTTATTTTTAAATAACATAAAAGTCATTTTAAAATAGATAATTTCTTCATAAAGCTGTGATATAATACAAGTAGATATGTAAAACTTCTACAGTCTAATTAACAACACTCTACAAAAAAATCCACATAAAAGTACTAAAGTTTTTATAGTTGACTTTAACGGAACGGACCCTACCAAGCACAAGAAATCCCAATTAATATAGAAAATAGTCTTTAGGAAAATGGTCCAAGACAAATAAAACAAACCAAAAAAACTCCTCAGCGTAATGCAGTCCTTTAAAATTTTTTAATGTGTCTATAAATATATTTACTGGTATATTTATTAATAATAATAAACAGGAAAAATATAACATGTTTGTGTGTATTTAATTTTTCTTTGTATTTTTACAAAAATGACAGAACTAAGTTCTGGTACTGGAACTAGTACTCTATATTTCACAAAAAAAAAATTTTCACTATTATCAAAGCACCAAAAATTTTAGCAGATACATTTAATAAAATCTTTAGTTATGTCTACATTGCTCAACCATCCTTATTCTGATTTTTAAGCATAATGTCTTCGAAACCACACTCACAGACACACAAGGTTTTATCATATTTGGTATTGACACATAATATGTGATTACAGCTCAACTAATGGGTCCATTCACATCTAGTAGAGATATATCTGTATTGCTGTTATGTTTCAACATACATCTGAATGCCTTTGATCGTGTAGATCAGTTATATCTAATTTCTTTTCTGATAATATCAATTAGGTTTTCTCCTGCTATTATATTAGCAACATCATTAGAAACATTGAAATTACATACTAATGGATTTATCACTGCCTTTAAGTATTTTTTTTAAGTACATATTGTAAAACATAGTATTTAGGTATATATGAGAACCCAGATGATATATATAGCAAAGACAAAAACGTTTTTATAATATAACTTGAAGCTTCAGTTCTTAAATCTTGTTATGTTATAGTCATAATTGTTAAAGTTATATATGAAGACCCGATCTTATATTGACCCCAACAGGCCCTGAACATTGTAGCTAGATGGTGCAGAGAAGTAAGATTAAATGTTAATCCTAAAAAAACAAGTCTGGTTGTGTTCACGGAGAAAAAGAAAAGAGTGCTTTTTAATAAACCATTCCTAAATGGAGAAGAAATATTAGGAAATGATTTTAGATGAGAAATTAACGTGGAATTCTCATGTAGACAACGTTATCGGAAGAGCCAAAACAGCATTATGAAAACCCGTATTGGTAAACACTGCGGCCTAAATCTTAAACTCAGCCTCTGGTTGTACACCTGTATTGCTAAGCCAATTATTACCTATGGATCATCCATCTGATGCAAAAACGATCAGTTTGAGATTTTAAACCACTTTTTGAGAATGAGTGAAGCAGATTTCCACCGCAATGAGGAAACTTCATTGCAGTAATTAAGGAGGAGAGCTTTGGTTAATAGACTTAATATCTTAACGTCTAGGTTTATCTAAGCCAGGACTTTCATAATATATATTGAGCTTTTGTACAAATTCTATTGTAACTAAAATAATACAACTGGTTTTAAATATTGGTAGAGACTAGCTATTAGAACTGGTAGAAGCAGTAGCAGAAGTATAATATAAATAAAGATAGGTAGAAAAAAATTATATGAATACAAATGCTTCATGTAGCATTGGTGAAGTTAATAATATTTTAAAAATTATAATAATATTTAAAAATAATAATATCACGAATTAAATAAAAAGTGACAATAAAACCTGGAACTTGAGCATTAAAAGTTTGTGCAGCCTTGACTACTTGTGAAAAACCCGATTACTCATCGCTTCTAATTTGATAGGCATGAGTTCTATGAGCCTGACACTTACAGTCCAAACAAATTATATACGGACTATATATTTATTAACAAATTCGAATATTTTCTAAGACCACTGATGATGAGTACTTGGCAATGCTCGAAACAGCATTGTATGGTTAGTCAAATTTCAATAAATTAAATAAATTTTTGTTCTTGTTTTTTCTTTGCTATTCGAATCCTTCTAAAAAAAAATTTTTATTGTTGTAGTTCATTACTTTGCGAAATCTCTCTACCATATAAAATAAAAAAATAATAGTAATATTTTAAAAATATTAATAAAATATATTAAAAAGTGAATTTTTGAACATAATATACTTGTTTCTTTTTGCGTATATATCTGCCCCGAGTAAAACAATAGAGACAAATTATAAGAAAAGATAATGATGTACAATTCAAAAACTGTAGGATGCAAACATGTATCGTATAATGTACTACATAACATATGGTGTCTTAGTATTTTTTATTTTAAATTGATATCATTAGCTAAATAGCGTGTTAAGTACGTGAGTAATTCATATTTGACAATCTGTGTGTACTAAAAAATTAATAATAATTAATAAAAAAGTACACATAATATGTAAAGATGATATCACATCTCATACACCATTCGTTGTATCAGTAATAAATCACTAACGGCTTATATCAGTAAATGCTTTAAGTAAATAACACGTAAAAATGTAATTTTTAATAAAAGATATTTTTATCCTCTAAACATTTTCGTTTTTAAAGGCTCTGAGTTATAGTACAAGTTTGTACCGAAAAAAGTGTCAGTTTAAAATTCACCACACTTCGATTTTATACGTCATGAAAATAAAATATTAATAAAAAAATCTAAAATCCTTAAGCGAACAACAACCAACACATTTAAATGCTTTCAGAACTGTAGAACTGTAGAACTGTGTTTGTAATGTCAAGGATAACAATAAGTCTGCTGCCAGCTTTTAGAGGATAAAGTAAAAATACTTTATTCACAAGGCATTATTGATTGTCAGTGAATCCTGCTGCTGCGTTAGCAGGAAATGTACAAAAAATTAAACTATAAAAGGAAATTTCTTGATTTCAATATGAATGGCGTCGTTTTGGATCGTTCTATGAAATGTTCTCCACTAACTAAATTCTGGTTTATAACATATTTGTTATTTATATGTATTAGGCAAATATTATAAATTTTATTTGAATTTAAATAACACACATTTTAACGCTTTCAGTGCAGAGTAAGTCCAAAAACTGTAAAATGAATACAATAAAGGATTGCTCTAATTCCAAGAAGTGTGGACAACTGAAAAAAAAAACCATTTAAATTTAATTGAAATAACATTTTATTTCATTGAAGTAGCTTATTTCAAGTTCGGTTAGTAACCACATTTAAACTCTGATATGTGGAATAAATGTATCTTTATGTCTTTTAAACTACAAAGATGACAGATATGAGACAAAATTTTACACAATCTTGCAAACATTGTATAAAACAACAATTTTCTTACATCAGCTTAGTAATATATTAATATCTAGTCCAAGTCCTATCTACGAAATTTGGAGCCCGTGGACAACTGAACACACTTCACACAATAAAACAAACACACACACTTCATAAATTGACCACCATTTTTTATAATATTATCATTAAAAATTAGTACCTAAGTAGGGACGATGGAGAAGAAGAAACAAAGAAACACTTCTGCAGTTTTTGTATAGTTCTAGCAAGCACCATAGTAGATTTCTTATGCAATTATGCTTGTAGCGATTTGTTAGAATTTTAAAATGATTCCATAGTTAAAAACATTTAAGGATTATGTGAAGCAGTGGTTTCACAATAGACCCGTAAGAGTTAAGTGAATTAGTCAACTACATCATATGAAACAGCAACCTAAACTTAAATAAAATAAAATAAAAAATTAAATAAAGAATAAAATAAAAAATAAAATAAAAAATAAAATAAGAAACGATAAATAAAATAGCTTGTGGCCTACAGTAATTGCCCATTTTAAAAAGGAAATAGGAAATTTTTTTTTTGATATTGTAACGATATTGGCTATACATCTAATTGAAAAAATTGCGCTGATGATCATCGCATTTTCTACTGTCATAATTATTGCTGATATAAATAGTGCTGTCACACAGCAGATTAATAAATTTACACATATATTTCACTAAATGCGTTCATATAATCGTGTGCCTCAACGCATAAAATTTTACATTTAATAAATTTATATGCTTAGACATGCTCAGCATTATTAACATTTTAAGATACTATAAAACACTATAATCAAATTAATGCATTAAACTCAGGTAGATAATCTTCTCTGTCTCAAGCCGGAGTAAGACACTCCAATTAAGGTAATAACAATTTAAAGGATATAAGAATTATAAATTTGAAAAAGCAGTTGATATGTGTGCACCTTATAACATACATAGCTAACGATATGCACTAAAAACGTAACGGTGTTACCAGCAGTAATCGTCGTGTGATAATTGCTTGTCTTTGTATGAAAATATAGCTATAACAAATCCAATTGACACATTCGAAGAGTTTTAATATACAAAAAACAAAAATGGATGATTCTCGTATAAAATTATTAATATCAAAAAAATTTGTTACACTTAAATGTTAACAGCTAGGTGGTTTATCATTCGTTGACTAATGAACACCTACCGATTGGTAATACTTACTTTTAAGAAAAAAATAACAGAAAATACTAAAAATAATACTGGGCTACACTATAAGTGAAATGGAGGAGTGGATTTTTTGAAAATACCTACAAAAATAGATGAATATTGGTTTAAAATTGCAAGAATGTTACATCTGAACTAGCTATGCAATTTAAATAGAAAAAATCTCTATCTCTACGGATAATACTTTGAGGGATTAGAGAGAGTACTTGAATTCAATTTATTGGACTTAAACTTATAAATTAGCCAGGGCTAGTTGCGAATGGTTGTGGTAATTTCAAAACTTTAAAGCAAACCAAAACTTCCTTTAAATCTAATACACAATGCGTACTGGCATTAATAAATTTGGATTCAGATATTATTAAGCACTGTTTTTTTGTCTAATGAAGTTGACTCTCTTTCAAGAGTTGTCATTCAATAGACAATAATTATTAAAAGATATTTAGCTTTAGTGTCGATTTTAATAGTTTCATTATTCATATATAATACATGTGATAATTGCTGCGCCGTCTATTTGTAAAGATTCCTTCTAGGGAATTTAAACCTGGATAAATTTGGATAATTGTTCATATGCTTGGAGACAGCATTTGATAAGTCTTTCCTTTCACTCAATTAAATTTTTTTTTATTCTAAATTTATTTTATAGTTAATTTTGTATTATTATTTTATTGTTGTATGATACAAGCAGCGAATAGTAGACGTCCATTTTGATAACAGATTTCTTGTTCTTACGTCTAATCGAAAAAAAACGTTAAATCGAATGAATACGTTGAACAAATATAAATATATAGTGTTCACAAGTTCAGTTATCGTTATTTTCTGAATTTTTAGTACGTTAATTTTCGACATACTATCTTTTAGAGATCTTGTAAAATCCAGATTTCAGTGTAATGTACAATATTTTCTATAGCTCATTTTACAGAAGCCTTAAGTATTTCCTAGTTTTTTTGTGAGTATTTTATAAATTATTTCATCTCGGTTTTTCTTGCATATTTGTCTCTCTTAATATAATATTGGGTTATCGTATTCTGCATAACGAATTATGCATTAAGTATATAGAATATTCAATGACAGAAATTTGTCGTTCGTCAAATTGGAAATTCGGTACATCAGTCAATTGTTTTACAAGTATTGGACATATGGTAGAGATTTATTAATTTATTGATTTATATAAATAAAATAGCAAATTACCTTCCTAGTCGAACATTAATTAAAAAGTTAATACGTTATGGATTCCCAATATTACATATTTCAACTCAAAAACAATAGTCCTTTGTGAATAACAAATGCCTTTACGGTTTCATATTGAATACACTACAAGGATGCATTATCAGATTCAAGCTTGTCATATGCATTAGTCAACTAAAATCAGATAAGCAGGCACTTATGCACAACGCACCACATGTGCATCGAAATCCATGGCTTAATTCAATTTGAAAACTGCTGTGAATTTAGATGTAAAATTAATTAATAAGATTGCTGTCAAAGTTTATTTAAGTTGATGATATTAATCCACAACTACAATTTAATAAAAATTTAATTTATCAATAAATTATAATGAAAATAATTGCTTATTGAATTTATTGAAATAGATGAATATATAGGAACAACTAATATAAATGACATGTAAAACCAGCACAATAGATCAAATTCTAAAAACTCTGAAACTCACGACACCAGCAAAGAAGAGTTAGCTACATACCTTCAGCTCAAAAAGTATCCGGATTTTGTAAATAAAACACACAAATTTAAATTTTATTCCAAATTTATTTTATCTCCTTCAAAATACGCTCCTTCTAAAGCGATACACATATGCCAACGCTTAACCTAATCTTCCATACACTTTTCGTAGGCCCGTGAAGGTGTGGCTTTCAGTTCGTTCAGCGAATTCTCTTTTACCGATTCAATCGACTCAAAACGCTTACCACGAAGGGGCAATTTGAGTTTCGGGAACAGGAAAACATCGCATGGATCCAGATCTGGTATTGGACATTGCGATTTTTTTTATTTAAGCCTTATCTTCTATTCGCTTGGATCAGTAAAAATTCACAGTTCACTTGATAGGATAGCTTTTCAATGTGAGACTATTGAAGTTATTGTATTATGTATTGATTTAATGCCAAGTTTGCGCCAAATAAGAAAAAATAATAGTTTTAAAAAATTTCAGATAAAATTGAGAAAAATAAAGGTGCCGGTTATAAAACTAAACTTTGTAAAACAAAACAACTTTAGTTGACGTGCCAAAAAATATTTAGGACATATTATCGATATAACACAAAAAATCGGTTAAGATAAATGAAGCTTACACCACCCATTATCTACATGGTATTCCCCAAGTAATAATAATATATTCGCCAATTGTATGGAAAGGATTTCACCCCGACTTAAACTGTGTAAGTATAAATATGGTACTATAAAGACCATACTATATACGATATTGTGTTGCAAAAACGTGGAGCAGTTGGAAAAGTAATTTTAATGTCTAAAGGGAGAAAAATAGATGTCTGATTTGAATTATTTAACACAAAATCTTAAATGTTTTGATATGCCTGGAAATGTAGTTTCGATTGTATGCAAAATATAGCAAGAGAACCCAATATCACAGAAATACAATATCGATATTACTACATGTGTAACGATGGGGAGTGGTCAGTAATAGGTTGTTAAAGCCAAAAAATAATTAATTCAAAATTATTATAAATAAATAAAAGTTGAACAATTGCTTAATATGGTCCATGTTAATCTAAATAGGGTTTTGTATGGATAAAAGCAGAAAAGTCCATTTTTGTACTATTTCCACGAAACTGACTATTAACAAATAGAATAGTTGTAAATAATAGTAAATTATTATAGTTGAAATTAAAGTAACAATATAAAAAAAGTTTGTTAATCCCAATAAGGTTATCGAAGAGATCAAAACACTACCGACCAATTTTTTAAATAACAGAAAAACAAATTTTGATTTAATAAAGTGGTTTTTCGAACAGTAGTGAACTGCAATAACAAAAATTCATTTTATATTATTTGAATTAATTGACAGCTCTTTTCAAGTATTGCCAAATACCCATCATCAGCGGTCTTGGAAATAATTCTTGTATTTAATTATTCGTAAATAATTTTTTTAATTCTTCAAGTATTAGAAATCGAACTCGTGTTCTGCCAAATTTAATTTAATTTAATTTTATAAATAAAATTTATTTTAATTTTAAAATGCATAAATAAAATTAAATTAAGTGAAAGAAAAGAAAAGTGATAAATAATAATATATACAGATATAAATAGAAAGATATAGATATGATAGATAAAAATTTATAGATATATATACAAGGTGAGATGAAAAAACTGCAACCAACTTCAGACTGCTGTCATTTCTAAACCGCTCGGTTTGTGTTTTTTTCTCCAACCCCACCAGGCCGTGGCTTCAGGATTTTTATTTTTTCTGGTATCCAGTGACAGCTCATTATATTGTTTACAAGCGCACAAAAGCATTTTGGTGGGAATTTTTCAAAAAAAAAGTTATTTGTGATGGAATTCAAGCGTGATAGTGTGATTGCTTTGCATTTGGCTGGAAAACCACAAGTGGCTATCGTTAGAGCCCTCCAGCATTTAGAAGTGAATAAATGTTTTGTGTCTCGTACCATCGCTCGTTACCATGATACTGGTAGCGTAGCCCGACGTCAAGGAAGTGGACGAAAAAAAACAGCAACATCGGCAGAAATGGTTCGAAAAGTGAAAAAGCGAATTGAACGAAATCCGCGTCGCAGTGGACGAAAAATGGCTCGTGAGCTGAACATATCGCAATATGCCATTCGGCAAATATTGAAAAATGAGCTTGGACTAAAGCCATTCAAGTTCCAAAAAGTGCAAGATCTTACTGATGCGCAAAAAAAAGTTAGACTCGAAAAAGCTAAAGAGTTGTTTCGCTTGGCCGAAAGTGGTGAACTGCCGAATTTGGTTTTCTCCGATGAGAAACCATTCGTTATCCAGCAGTTTGTAAACAAACAAAATGATCGTGTTTACTTGCCAGAGAGGTCAGCTGAAAATTTGCAACTTCTGTTGGCCATCACAACTCAAAAGCCGGCCATGGTGATGGTGTGGGCCGCCATAACAGCCGATGGTCGCTCGCCGCTCGTATTCATCGACCGTGGTGTCAAATTCAATGCGCAAATCTATCGCGAAAATATTTTGGAGGGAGTTCTGAAGCCCTGGGCACGCAAACATTTCGGCCGCAGACCTTGGACATTCCAACAGGACTCAGCACTATCGCACTCAGCACGCGCCATCCAAGAATGGTTAAGAAATGAGGTTCCTCGCTTCATTTCCACCGCACAATGGCCACCAAAATCTCCGGATGCCAATCCGTTGGACTATTGTGCCTGGGGTATTTTGGAAAGCAAGGTTGGCACTAAAAAATACCAAAGTGTCGATCATCTCAAGCAAGCGCTTCGCCGAGAATGGGACAAAATACCGCAGAGCCACTTTCGGGCAGCGTGTGATGGTTTCATTGGCCGTTTGAAGGCCATAGTTCGTGCCAAAGGTGGCCAATTCGAACAATTCTAAACCGATTCTCAAATTTGATGTTATTTCCGACATTTTTTGCTTTCATTCAATAAAATTTAAAAAAAATGAAAAAATTATGGCGTTTTACTTTGTTGCAGTTTTTTCATCTCACCTTGTATATATATAAAATTAGAACAATAGTTGAAGAGGAGGTCTTAATCTCAATATGGTTTTCGGAAAGATGCGAAGTGGTAAATATAATGGAACTACCTCACTTTTTTTTAAAAAAGTTTTTCATCACGTTTCAATTTATATAAATAGTTACATTATATTTATTAACATAATATTATAATATAATGTAGAGGAGGCAATGGTCTTTCCTGGACTGTGATGTCAAAATGATGATGATATTTATTAAATAATTAGTTATATTAAATATTATATTTTATACAATGTAATAGTTCTGTTCATTCTGATGGCAAAATAAAATTAAAACAGAGATTTTATTTTATAGAAAAAATTATTTTTTTGTATCAGATTTTATTGTTAAATACGTATCTATTCAAAAGTTTTGAAATCTTAAGTAGCAATGATTCCTGATGATTGATCGTTCGTTTCTCAATAACTCTGAAATACTCGTAGTTTTATGTGTTATATATTGTTCAATTAAAAACTTTCTTCTTTTTAGTTTTAATCATACCCATACACTTCTTTATCAAATCCAATTTAACTGAAAATATGTGGGTGATTTCTAATGACTTTCTAATGAGTTCTGGTACAGTTTGATAAAATAAAAAATTTATTTCAATTCAGGAAATAAAAAATTTCCCCAAATTTATCAATATAATATTATTAATTAGTCTATATTCATAACTCATTTTTAAATATTTTTGAAGACTAGTGATGATGGATATTTAGCAGTATTCGGAACACCTTTAAAATCTGCTCAGAAATTAATTTTTGTGGTCAAATTTCTTCACTTTTAACTACTTTTATATACGAACTATTGATTTTGTCATTGGACATAAAAACTTTACTAACAAATTAAATAAATAATATCAAAAAATTAGTTAACACCAAATTTGTTGAATAGTAAATTCGAATACAAAATGCTGTCAATGTCTCCATTAATGCAATAATAGTAAAACATATTGAAATGAAATTCGCATAACAAACTTTATTGCTCAAATAAAAAAATATGTGAAAATTATTATTTAATTATTTTGACACCAAAGAGAAAAAAATATTTCTAAAACAAATATATTTGTTTACCTAAATATTCTAGACAGTAGCAACTGATATCTCTGTGCAAACAACCAACAGCAATCTTAGATCAACATACTGCCTCGGGCCTCTTCCGTTTACTTACACTCGAGAGCACAGAACCAACATAATTTCTAGAATTTTTGCTACTGTATTTTCGCCAAAACATTTAATTCAGTATTTTTTATTCAGATGTTGCAATGATAATTAACTTTAGTCTTCGCTAACTTCTTACATCTTAAAGACAATTTTTCTAGAAAAGTTGAAGTAATTTTAACGTAAAGTGATTGGAAGGGATTTGAGATGTTTTATTAAGAACTTAAGTGAATAAAATGATTAGAAATCGGCGATATCAAAATGAAACAAAAGGCAAGTGTTGGTATCAAAATAGAATTTATTTTTCCTAATGAAGCTGATTAGATACAAAACATTTACCCAATTAACAAATTAAATATTTAATTAGTGTATATAAAAAATAAAAATAATTTTACAGAAGTTTAAAAATGATTATTATAATAATATTTCGAACGTGCATAAATTAGTACTGAAAATAATATGAAAATTAAAACTTTTAATTTTAAATATATATATGTATCTAGTCCATGCCTTACAATTATCCAGAAGTTGTGATTTTAATAACATAAGCCTGAGATATGTAAAAATTTGTAGTTAAACGAATTAAGTCAAAAGTCTGTATGTTTTTTAAAATTTGGATTCATCTCACCAATCACCTTAAGAAATCTTGATTTGTTTCGGGACCTTTACATAAGTCTATGTTTCTTCAACCAGTAGTGAAGAACAGCATTACCGTTTTGAATTAAATGGATATTATCAATTCAATAAAATTTGTATAAAAATTTGCTTAAATCCCTCAAAAACAATTTTTTAAAGCATTTGAATACGTTCTTATGCAATTTTATATTAATAAAATGTTAAACCGATTTATATATAGATATCAACGCACTAAGTGATAGGTTCAATGTAACCCCAGCTTAAGTTCCCGGGCATTCTAATATAGTAAGAAACAAGCGCACAGATGAGCTTGCTAGAATTGGATTAGACTCTTCTACGGATACTCCTATTTCAATCCCTGTTCCTGCCAGCTACAGTCGGAGGGTGATTTATGATTACTTTTTGAGACGGGCTAATAGTGAGTGAACCCATACTACCCTCTGCCGACAGTTCAAGGGGTACATGGCCCATCGATTTCAAATTCAAATCCTCTGACTTGATACACAGAAGTAAATCAGAGGTATCTCGGTTGATATCTATCTTTACAGGGCACTGGACCATAGGATGGCATGGAGCTAGACTGAGCCTACCACTACAAGAGTCTACTAACTCTCGAAGAAAGGACACAAGAAAACCTGTTGTGTCTATGTCAGTACCTTTTCCCATCTATTCAGAATTTTTATTTATTCATTACTTTGGAAACTAAAAAACTGAGGTCATTAAAATGACCTGTGACCTATAAGCCTTAGCTTCAAACATAACATCCTTCGTTTGAAGAATCCATCTCTTTACAAATGATATGGTTTTGTGAACACTGTTGCCATATGTATATATGTCAAGCCGGAGACTTATTGAATGATTTAATGTATATATAAGCTTAGTTCCATAAGAGTATAGTGTTTCAAGATATACACACTCAATTTCATTCATTAGCTTAAAATAATTTTCCATGAAATTACAAGCAGTTCTCGTCCTAATTTTTTAACAATTTAGATCCTTTAATCTCATTTTAATTTCTGAATCACTTTTAATTTAACAAAATGCTTTGAATCGAACTGCTTTACTATATATGGAATAAAATTTTATTCCTTACAATGTTTTTATTCCTTCAGGATCATATTTTGGCATGCGACACTTGCAGTGTTTATTACTTTTTAATGGCTTGGCCGTTGGCTATGCAATGCGCGTAAATCTTTCGGTTGCGATTGTGGCCATGACAGATGAAAATGGTGAGGGTATTGATTTTACTGTGAGTTGACTTTAAATAATATTTATTAGCAAATATCCTTTAATAACTTCTCATAAAAATAAGGTTTACAATTGGACAGAGCAAATAAAATCGTTTTTGCTGAGCAGCTTCTTTTGGGGTTACTTTATTACTCAAATACCAGGTGGTCAGTTGGCGGTAAAATTTGGTGGTAAAATGGTTTTCTTCTATAGCATACTTATAAGCTCGGTACTAGCGGTACTGACACCTCTCTGTACACAATTTGGTGATTGGAAATTATTATTCGCGTTGCGTGCCATACAAGGACTGAGTCAAGGAGCGCTATTTCCAAGCACACATACAATTCTGTCGAAATGGGCGCCTGAACAAGAACGTGGCATTTTGTGCACATTTTGTTATGCGGGAACTCATTTTGGCTCGGTTATAATATTTGCCATAAGTGGTTTTATTGCCGCATCTCCATTAGGCTGGCCAGGTATATTTTATGTATCTGGTGCACTAGGTTTTCTTTGGCTTGCTGTGTGGTTCATATTGGGTGCGGATAGACCCAGTGATTGTAAGTCAATATCGAAAGAAGAGCAACGCTTGATTGAGGACTCAATAGCTGAAAAACAATTTGAAACTCCAGTGAACCAGAATTTAAGAACGCCGTGGTGGAAAATCTTTACATCTGTTCCAGTATTAGTTTTAATTGTAGTACACTGTGCACATAATTGGGGATTTTGGACGCTGCTAACACAAATTCCTACCTACATGAAATTTATATTAAACAGAGACATTAAAAGCAATGCACTGTTATCCACTCTACCTTATTTAGCAGTACTTCTGCTTTGTTTTGTATTCTGTTACGTCTCCAATATATTTACTAAGTACCGCATTCTGAAGATTGGAACGAATAGAAAGATATTTAACACAATCGGCCAGTGGATACCTGCGTTAACACTGATCGCTTTAGGTTACGTACCATCAGATCAGGTTAATTTAGCCGTAGCTGTGCTTACCATCACAGTCGGGGTTAATGCTGCCTCATTTTTAGGCTTTCAAGTAAATCACATTGATTTGAGTCCAAATTATGCTGGTATCTTAATGGGTATCACTAATTGCGCGGCTAATATAATGAGTATTATAGCTCCTTTGGTTGTGGGCTTCGTAGTCAGTGATGAGGTGAATATATAATTTTAAATTATTTTATTTAATTTAGCACAGACTAAACGCTATATTAACTAACTTACAGACGAATCCTCAACAGTGGCGTACTATATTTTACATAGCTGGAGGTTTTTATTTTATTGGAAACTCACTTTTCATTATTTTTGGTAAGACTCGTGTACAAACGTGGAATGAATCTCAGAGCTCATCACAGGAAATGAAACCAGTAGCGCAAAATATAAATGATGTTAAGGTTAATTAAATTGTATGTAACATAAAAGAGAGTTCAAGAAATAAATTAAGAAGAAAATTTACATGTCGTAAAACAGCGTTTGTTACTAATTTAAATACGAAAAGGGGTTCAGGGCATGACGAAATTACTAAAAAAGCACTTTTCGGATAAGACAACTCAACTCCTTATGTCATGAAGTGAAAAGTATAACCATTATTGATGTAACAAATATTTACGAACATCAATTTAGTAAAGACTAGGCTAAACACTAAAAAAAACTAGACATTAGAACAAACACTTAGAAAGAAATCTAATCTTGTCTGTGCTGCATTTTAGAAAAAGCATCGCCATGCTATAATCGGAATCAGGATGTAAAATACACAAGCGATTGCTTATGTGATATGTCTACAATCTTCTGCAATTTTGCATAAGGGATTAAAGTTGAAGATTTAATATAATATATTAATGACTTGATTGTGAAATTATAAGAGGTTACCTACAAGAAAGAGTCGTGTATCTATTGTTATATATCATATATACCTCTAACCTTATTTTGTCACTCCTTATAAATAACGAAGTAGTTCTTTACTCCCACAAGAATCCAAATTTGGATCTCCAAAACATTTTATCACATTTTCGACTTGTGAAAAACATCCATTTAAATAAAAGATAAGGAATAGAAACCTGAAAAATGGGTAATTGAAATTATCGAACCAAGAAGTATCCCTATAACATTCAGTTCTCAACAAAGCAGTTTACTCCTCATTTAAAACAAAAAAAAATTTTGTTTATCCATTAAATATGCACACAAAACTGAAATGCTTGAGTTCTAGAGAGAAAAAATTCAAGTATAGCTGAAAGGTGAACGTATTAATTGAGGTTATAAAGTCAACCTTGATAACAAAGTAATCCTGAACAATCAAACCGAATTAAACTACTTAAAGAAAATTACAAAGCTTGGTCTGCATCTTAAATGTTTGTAGAATACAAAATAACAAACTTAAATTCTAAGTAAAATACCGGAGTTCCATCTTAAGAGTATGATTTGAATATATAAGGAAAGATATTTGTTGAAACACCATACTTTTCAAGTCAACAGATGGACGACTATTTGGTATTTCTACAGACTTCTGTCTCAAGACGAAATAATTAATATATTTATTTATTACAATATTTATTATAATATAGATTTTTTTGTTTTATTACAACACAATTAAAAAATATGTAATTTAACTGAAAACAACTCTAAATTAAGCTCCTTCACTTCGTTCACGCATGCATTCAGTGCGTAAATTAGAAAGAAAATACAAAACTTGAATTTGGATAGTTCAAATAAAAATTTGTTATGACAATAAGTATATAATCATCTTTGAAACTATTTGGCTCGAATTATCCCAATAGATGAGAATAGCCTAATAGTATGTTTCCAGTGCATTCGTTACCAGTTTATTTGCTTAAGTTCGCTAATTAAATTTGTTTAATCTATTTCGTGCTTTTTAACATTTCGTGCTTTTTAACTTAATTAAGAATAAATCAAAGGAAATTAGATTAAAAATGTCGAATGCAACACTGCAAAATATGTTTCGTAAAGGGGAAATTACCAAAATAATATAATAATAATATATTTGACACATGAAACAATATTTTAATAAATAATAATAATATACACAATATTTTTGTATTTTTCATGATCAATTAATTTACTTCTGCTAACAAAACGAAACTTAATATTACGTGCTAACAAGTGATATATAAACAATTAATAGCTCTTTTAGAACTTTCACAGAACTGTCTGACACATATAAGCCCTTTCACATGCAATAATCAACTTATACCAATAGAAACGACTAAATCTTAATTTGATTAACAAAAGGTATTTTAGTTGCAGTGGAAACATGGTATAAAATAAACAACAATCAAAAGGGTGAGTAACAGCACTTAATATCTTTAAAATTTAAAAAAAAAGAACCTAGTACAACCTCATAGCTGATTACCAAATACATATTTATATGATACTGCAACGTTTACCTATAGATTGGAGTTATTACATACCAATAGGCTCGACGTCTTGTCAATCAGCCATTTTATAGGTGTGTATTTTCATATCCAGCTATAATCCAGTTATTTATTTTTATGTTCTCGTGCCATCTTAGTTTGCATAAAGTAATACCTAGTTATTTTGCTGTGCTTGCACAAGGATTTGATTTCCATCAAAGTAAAGAAGTGAAATTAGCATTTACCATTTTCTTATATAGTAAATTATGATAAAAAACTGTCGCTGTAAGTGCGGCCAAACGAGGACCCAAAATACCCTATAAGTCTCCAGAATTAATTTTTCAAATCTTTATAGGCACCTCTAGGGAAAAACCGATTGGATAAATACGAAACAATTATATCGCAATTATTGGCCGGAAAGACTGATATGCCAAACTGCAATAAATGATTTACCAAATAAGAAAAAAAGTGCTAACTAATAGTACTAAAAATGAAAAAAGTAATAAATTCTCAGAAAAACTTCCGTAGAGTATCTCGGTATAAAAATCTGTAAAGCTAGAAAAAAAATTGTATGATTATATTAAATTTCTTAATTACTTATTTCCTAAAAATCTTTCTCTATTACTGAAACGGTCTTTCGTATTGAGTCACCACTTCTTCTTTAATTATTTAAGTAATGAAAATTAATTTTATTAAAATATTTATTTAAAGCTTAATTTAAAAATACATATTTAGCAAAAAAAAGTCCTAGTTTGCAACAGTAAAAAAAAAACAATTACTTGTCCTTATTACCAGTAAAGTATGACATTGAAACCATACACTCAACTGCAATTCGTGGTAAGAACCGATTGAATGGTGGCACAGAGTACCCACCCGACATCACCCAATTTAAAAATAAAAGTTGAACGTGCTGAGTCACAGCACTGAGGATACCGAAATGCATTTGGCACTCTGCACGTGCTTTCCATACGTGCCTGATAATGTGCTGGTGGTAGTGAAAATCCTTTGCAAATTTATTCTGCTTCCTTATGTATTTAAACAGAAATCCAACCAACTCGAAAACTATCACTGCTGACTATGGCTGGCATAGAATGTCAAGGATATTTTCCACGTTAGTTGCCAACATTTAACGGAAAATGCAAAGAACGTCTACACGAGCTGCTTTTATTGATTAAAATCAAATGAAGTGTTCCGATTCTTACGTATTCGTTTAAGACTATATCGTATTGCATATATGTATTCTCTTTATATATGCATTCTGTGGCATTCTAAGGGAAATTGTATGATTATTTGTCTTTGAGTTTGCGATGGAACTATTAAATGGAAGTGACGTAATTTTTTATGTAAACTTTGGAAGGCGCCACTATCAACACAACGTTCAAGGATATTTTTGACTGTCCTAAAATAATGACTATCAATTATTACATTTACATAATTTGTATATAATAAATTTGATATATACATATATTGTATTTTTTTATAAATTTCTACATTTGACTCATCGGACTGTTGAATATTTTATAAGTCAAACTATAATTAAAACAAATAAAAAGAAGATAAAGTCACTCTTTCCAAATTAATAAATAATTATTAATATAATATTAAATAATATTAATATTTATTTAAATTATATTTAATATTTAATAAATTATTACATTATTATTATTAATTATTACTCTTATTCTTCGCTCAGTATTTTGAACTTTTATCAATCTGATATTTTTCTGAACATAACAATTTTTTTTTAAGTCTATTCTATCTATTCTAAATTATTTTTTTTTTGTTTTTTGCATCAGAACCTAAAATGATACTAAAAGACAGAAATTTTCTTCATTATAATTTGTTAGATAATTTCATGGCATTTATTTTTTGAATATTATTTTCGGGATACCATTTTCGGCATATTATTTTTCCGCCACGGCTACAAGTTACGTGGTCCATTCGATCAATCCAATTTTTAACCATTTTTTCCAATAAATGTGACCGTATGGCATCAATAGCGTTAATGGTGGCATGAAAATTGGCTTTCAATGCTTTAAGAGTTACTGGTTTGTCAGCATGAACCAATGACTTAACATAGCCCCATAAAAAGTAATCTAGAGGCGTTAAATCTCACGAACAAGGGGATCAGTTAACAGGACCACTTTTGGAAATAATAAATCGATTCTTAAGCGCGCTGTATGTATGTCCTGTATGCGCTGTATGTCCAGTTAAGCCGTTATTAAGCCGTGATTCTTATGTAATATTTTATTAATTATTATGATGATTATGCCTTATTTTCCCAATCTTCATTATATATTCAATCTTCCTGAAGATCCTTATAAATGGCGGTAACTATGTTTTTTGGGTGATGTTCTTATTACTGTGTCTAGGTGATTATTTACTTAATATTATAGTAGTGCATCCTATTTATTTGTAGTACGAGTAATAGAATCATGAACCGCAGAATTAAATTGAATAGATTTATGCAAAGTTGAATATATATACGAAGGTCACTATTTATATTTTGAGCCTTGCAACATTTTTGCAGGTGTCATCAGACGTTTCCATACAAAAATTGGACGTTATTAAATATATTTTACCTTAGACTTTTTGTTAAAAGAGCGGTATCTACACTTATCTACACTGATTTGTAAATTGAGTATTCAAGAGATATATATACGATTGTAACAGGTGACGAATAATGCGTATGAGCCGGAACGTAAAAAGCAGTCGACTTTATGAGTGTATCAGGATGAACCAAATCCAACAAAAGTTGTTCGCGCTCGAAGCACTTCGAATAAAATAGTCACTTGTTTTCCGAGAAAACTGATCATGTGGCAACTACGAGTACACTATTAAAGGAACGTGAAACGGTCAATTCCGAATGATATACAACTATTTGTTTACCGAAAGTCTTTAGTGAAATACGGAAAACAAATAAGCGCCGTCGGATTATTCTCCATCTGCATCAAGACAATGCGAGTGCTCACACATCTCATCTAACAACCGACTATTTGAACATTCATAATATCGAATTGATAGGCCATCCACCTTACAGTCCTGATTCGGCACCCAATGATTTCTTCTTGTTCCAGAAAGTCAAGAATAAATTGCGTTGACAACGATTTTTGTCGGCGGAAGCAACAACAAAGCCGTTGTTTCCTTTTAATACCATGTTTTGAAGTTTTCTGAAGAAGATTGGAAAAAATGCTTTGACAAATGGTTCGAACGCATGGAAAATTGTATTAATCATAAAGGAGAATACTTCGACAAGTTAGTGTTTTATCATTATTATTATTATTGTGGTACACATATTAATTTAGATATGTATTTTACTCATTTCCTTTTACAACTAAAATCAAATCGCGTCATTATAAAGCGCATATAGCAATTGAACATAATAAGACTTGCAAGAGTAAGTGTTTACTTCTTATATATTCACCTTAATAATGTAGGACCCTGCAAAATTTTTTCCCAAATACATTTTAAGTTTATAAATATTTAAATAAAGAAATACCTCAGAAAAATTTTAATGCACAAATGGCAAACATGGCTTCAATAAACAAAACTGCATTGTGTGGCCGTGACCTTCTCGGAAATTTATACACTGAATGGAGTTTGCACCATCACCTCCAGTGTTTCTCTACTTTCAGTAAAGCAACAATGTGGAAGAGGCATTTCCTGACGGCATAAAAACTCTATCACTGCGGACAGACCCACTGCATTGGTGTCAGTATGCGATGTCTGGGTAAAAGGAAAGGAAAAGTTTATATAACTTTGCAGTACATGAAGCCTACGTACTTTTGCACTTTTGCACAGATGATTTATTCAAAGAGCATTAATTAAATATTTTTTAAATTTATTGCATTGGTATTATATTATAAGTTACGGGTATAATAGATTTATTAATATAATATATTATGTACAATTAATTGAAGCGGAAGCATACTTCTAGGTATGCGCGTGACATTTATGTCCGTCACGTTCGAGTGGATCGAGTGGATGTTTACATTTATATACATAATTAAATTTTCACCGAATTCAGTATATTTCTTCTTTTTTATATATTTCAATGAGTTTAAAATAATGTCTGTACGAACTGTGGATGATAAGGTTAAATAGTTGACATATCGGTATTAATTGCAAAAAGTGTGCCGGACCTTGGGTATGGTTACCACACCTACCGCCTTTTTATGAATGGTTACCAGCTTTTTTATAAAAATACTCCAATGACTGAGATGTCAATTCATTTTTATGGAACCAACTTAGTTCTCTGGGGAACATCTTAATATTCTTTCATTAAATTATTCAATTATAGAAATTGAAAATAGTTTTTTTTTATTAATTATTTTTCATTAAAAGCTGTGTTTACAAAAATTGATATGAAAGTATAGGAAGCTAACGGATGAAAACTCGGTTTAAAATTATATTTTTCTTTTCATGGCCATTTCTTATAGTTGGGAAATGGAGCAGGCCTGCAACGTCAACATAAGCTTCAGTTTGCAATTAATAGATTAATAGATTATCTATACATCTATAACGTATTATTCCTAGTAACAGATAGATTTGCATTACAGTAAAAATCTTTAATTCATTTTTTAAAACTGATCCCACAAGCTCTGAAGACGATGCACGTCTTCAGAGCACAATGGGTACCATATTCGCTAGCAATGCAATGAAAACATACTCGAATGCGACTTTGTCAGCAACATCTGGTGCATTTTAGAAACAAGCAACAAAGACCACATTTATAGAAAATACAATTCATTTCCATTAAGTAAAAATTTTCTAACATCTATGCGAATTATAATTTCTTGATATAGATTTCTTGATATAATTTATTGTTTAATGTGATTTTCCTTGGAATACAGATTAATAGTTTTAAGAATTCGTAGCATAGAATCGAACAAGTCTCTTATTATAAGCGAAGACACAATGTATGTATATAGAAACTTATGAATTCTTTAAAAATTTTAAGTTTGAATAATTATGTAAACATGAATTCCAAATTCCCCTTAGTCCCTTTTCACGTTGCTGGAAGTCTTCTACGGCAAATTTTAATTTTCAGCTCTTCTTGTGTAAAAATATTTGACTCCATCGAAAAATATTGACATTCATTATATGAATGTAATTTTAAGTTGCAACTACTAAAATTAAACTACGGTGATACATTCTAACAAATGGAGTGTGTAGCAATTGTCATAATAAAGAGGAAGTGGAATCTATCAATCATCTTCCATGTTTTTGCCTAGAACTACACTCGAAGCGGCTTTAATGTCTATGAGACCATTTCTTTACCGGTCTAGTCAAGTTGTGAAAGTAGTAGTATCGTATTTTCCTTAATTCATCTGGAAAACAAATTGATTTAACTTTGGACACAATGGTCAGTATATCTTTATTCCTTCTGACAACTTTAAGAACATCATAATATGCAATAATGTTGAGAGAATGAGAATGTTGATTTGCACCAATACTTGTCTTTTTAAACCTAACTTAAATTTTGTTAAGATGATTAGTATTAAATGGTGTAATTGACTCTTCACATGTGATTAATTTCCAATTTCCTGAATTTTTAATTAAAACAATTAACACTCTCTGTTAAGCCAATTTATCATTTTTTTTGCATTTTTTTAGTAAATAATTTTTATTTAAAGATTAAATAAGTACATCATTCTCGTAATAGTAACATTCAAAGTTCCTAAACAATTCATTTAATTGAATTAATAAATTCGTTCATTGGCCATCGTTCAATTCATGAATTTCCTTCAGTGATGAAAAGAAATCACCCAGTAGATATTTACAAACACAATTGTCATAAGATAGACGTATGACTCACATTATATATTGAGATTTAAACATTTTATAAACATTTATTTTCAGTACCAAAAAATGAAGAACTCTATATTTTGAGATAGGTTTATGGAGCACTAACGACCATGAGCCTGCATGAACTATTGCCTGTGTTTTTTTTTCGAACTTTTTTCGAATTTATATTTATACTTCACAATACGCTTTAGCCCATTTCCTCAAACCTGGAATTTTTCGTTTCTTATTATCATGCTTCCACAAAAACCGGAATACTATACTTTACTTTACGAATACCGAATACCGCATACAAAGCTTCACGGATTACTTTACTTCAACTAAATCTTAATATCTTTAATTTGCTCTATAGAGTTCTGCGCAAAATATTGGCCGGATAAGGCCGAGAAGTACGACATGGATTTTAATTGAACGCCTCTCTTGTTACTTTCTTTACGTAATGTGTGGCCAATTCATCGCCACTTTGAGATTTAACTGATGTAGCTGCGCAAACTTATCTCATTTATCCTGTAATTGCATATTTGATATTCGCTCCGGACATCAAATTCGAAAAATTTAGTGTAGATATTTATTAGTGATAAGTTGAATACGCTTATCAGTCGGTTTGGAGTACTTCAATGTTGATGCTTTGATGTGGATGATTTGATTGTTATGTTGAGAGAATAAGAGAACAAAATTACATTTAACCAACACAAATATTAAGAAACTCTATTTCAAGTAGTAGATCAGATTTGATTTGTCAATGACGTGGACCGAATAACTGGACAACGTCATGAAATGCACAATTATAGTTCTTAATCTTTGATAAAAAAAAACGTTAGCATATCTTATTCTATACCATAAACTACTAATGTTTGCTTCAGAATAGTTTTTTGTTGCACTAGACAATTTATTTCTCTCAACTAGTAAATAACTAAACTCCAAAACAGTACATCACAATATGTTAATAACGAATAGTGCATTATTATTGTTTAATTAAAATATATAAAAAATTAAATTAAATTTTATATATGAAAAAATATTTTAAAAGTTCTTAACATAAATTTTGTAATGTTTATTTTAAAAAGCTAACGTACCATTGCCATTCACACTATTTTTGTTATTGTGAATGCTTTTGAACCATCATTCACAATAATTCTCAATGTCAGGATATCTACTCTTCAAACAACTTCTAAAAAAAATACTTCTATAGTATAAAATCCAACGAGGCATTTAACTTTTTGTGACGTTAGTACTAAAGTGAAATAAATTGTTTCAAATTATACATACAAGTAACCAAATTCCTTAAATAGAAGCACAGTTTATATATCACCCAAACTGCCATTTTTGGACTGTTAAGCACGCAAGCAATTTTGAATTTTGGTTTGTAACTTGGATAAATCGCTGCAAAAAAGAAATTGTTTCAATACAGAAATAGTGTTAACATATATCGAAAATCACTACATTTTTTTAGGAATAAAACATAAAATTTTTCTAAATATTGTCACAAAAATTATTAAACGCTTTTAGTCTCTGCTTTTGCACAGTTTATGATCAAAGTGCATTGGTACATTACGCATATAACAAAAGAATAATATAATTTTTATTCAATTTTAAATAAAATTTGAGTTTTCCAACACTGTACGCCAAACTTTTTTTTCCACCTTTGGACCACCATAATCTCAGACCAATAAATATTTCCAAATACCAATAACTTATATAAAACAGCCTAAAAGTTGAAATAATTAAAATATTATTTATATTACTTGAATTTTGATTATTTAATTCTTTTTGTTAATTAAAAAATTAATACAATTGTCATTATTTTCTTTAAAATCAATTTAAAATTCTTCAATAAAATTATTTCCATAAATCAACAACTTCAAATTGAATTAATATGATCTAAGGAAAGCCATTTTTCAACAAAAGGCAATAATAACTGTTCGGTGACTATTAAAATTTTTAAATATACATTCCTATAAAAATCGTATATTAATATATTTTTACAATATCTGTTAACAAAATATGTGCCTTGATCGAGAATAGTTTCAATTAATAAAAATGATTAATTAATTTTTCAAATGAAATTTTCTTTCTCCTTACAAATACTAATTTGGAGCAATAAAATAAATGAAATCAAATGATATACATATGATTCACTTAGAGCAGTGAGAACACTTTCTTAATGTCTTAATTTCATTTAACTGTTGTTGCCACCAAAGTAGAACTTTACTTTGGATAAATTCAAGTTTATTAATCTGAATATTTAACCATAATAGAAGGCATAATACAACTTTAAAATTTACCATTTAAAATCTTTAGACCTTACAGAGCTGACATCCTATACAATTAACTAATTTTAATTAACTAATTAAATTTTTAGACTTAAGAATGATTTTAATTGACGTTTCAACTTTAGACATATCAATAGTATAGTTGAGGGATTGTTAGTATATTGTGACGTCCGAATTGCATAAGGTATAAAAATTCACTTAAATGAATTAGTAAGTGAAGTAAGTGAAATAACACAGAAATGAAAATTACCGGTTCTATATTGATATGGTTATAGTCAGTTTAAGATCTCCATGAACTTCCAGCAAACAAACTCGCATAAGTACATCGACTAGCGTCTGGTGAAAATTTTCTTATATCTAGAACGCTTCTAATATCTAGAAAGTCGTGAAAACATTAAAATGATTGTTGATATTCTAGCTAAAATGCTGCTAACTCTCTTTTAACACAATTAGTTTACTGTACTCCTCACAGACCACAATAAATTAGACAGTTGAAATGAGTTAGTTCATCTAGCTACTCTAAGTGAGTTTTGGAACAGTACCCGAAACAGTTACGCTCTACAATACTAAGTAAATAGCCTTTTCAAAACCAATTGTAAAGGAACTCTTGAATTTCTTCTGCAACTTTATAGCTTATAACCACTGGCTGTAAGTTTTCTGCTTCATGCATTATTTAGTATATTTTTCCACAATAATCAAATGAAAGTAAAGTCCTCCTGTTTCAATATATAGTAAACTTAATATCATTCCTGACCTATTAATCAAGCTGTTTAGAATATACTTTTTGATTGGTTTGCCCACACTTGGTTGTATCAAAATATCTAGATAATATCAATAGCAGTCTTTACTCTTAAACAAGAAAATAATATCCTGAATCAGCTGAAGTGTTATATAGACCACTTTCTTTCACCATTTTTTATTGCAAACTGTATAGATTGTTTACGCAAGAATTTTAACTTAATTTAAAGAAAATGGTTTCATCTGCATTGATTTGAATTTTTTTTTACTGTATTCTAATGCTATATTCTATAGAATCCACAAGAATTTTTCTCTTCTCTTAAACTTTTGTTCTTCTTCATTCCATCGCGTTCCCAAGGGAACATTGAGCCACTAAAACTTCTAGGTCATATATATTATTGTATCTTAAAAAATTAAACTTCATAATTTTTTAGAAACTGTGTTCAATAACACAGTTAGTGTCTACAGTTAGTGCACAGCATATTATCACATTTTTCATAGTAAACTTGAGTGGTGAGTGATGACAACCACTCAAGTGGATTTCGCTATACAAAGCCGCCATTTTAACCTAATCTAAACTTCCGACAAATACCTATTGTGATCTGATCTATAGCCAGATAATTAGACCAGCATTACTTTATGGGTGTGTCGCGTATAGCAAAGCTGCCGACTCTACTATACAAAAGTTACAAGTCGCTCAACGTCAGACTCTCCGAAGACTCTTCAAAGTGCCTTGGTACATCCGCACAAACGACATGCTAAGAGACCTTAGAATAGACCTGATCAAAAAATACATAAGGGACAGAGCCCTGAAGTTATATGCGAAAATTGACAGGCTAACCTACTTACCATTAACTAATCTTAGAGTAATCAGTCTCCGCACGGGGAGGTACGCAGATCTTAGATCAATCACTGAATAATCATGAAGCTTATGAGAGATATACAAATTAGTCAATGAAATGGGTGGGACCCTGTGGTATCCCCAGCTATCAAAGAGTATAAGTGCCCACTTGCGCTGACTCGAAAAAAGAATCAACATACATACATACATACTTTTGTGTTGGCTTAAATTATACAAGATATACTTGTTTCGAAAATGTACCTCCTATTTTTTTGAAGAAATTTTGGGTGGTAGTATGTGATTCTTGTCTTCACATTTATTTTTAAGTTTTTTATCTTAGTTTTGAATTATTATGAAAAGAGTGGTTCTACTTCTTTTGTATTTTTATATTAAAAACTTGGCTTTGTATAAACTTGACATCTTCACTAATGTTCTGAAAATTGAAACAGATGTCCAAGCCTCATTGTTTTAAGACTACACACTTACGTTTGTAAAAGTTTCTTTATTTTGCTTAATCTATATGTTTTTCCTTTTTATAATGTAACGATATAGAAAAAATATACCATATTTATAAATATAAATAATTATTATGTACCGATTAGATTAATTTTTTTATATCAATTACTTACCCAAGTAACATTGAAAAAATCATAACTTAACGACTGACTGACTATATGTATAATACATGAATAGCCATTAGTTTTATAAATAAAATTTTATGGTATATTTATTTTTATTTTATTATAAATTCAAATTTAATTATACAATTAAAATAATTCATATAAATACGATTTAGTAACATAATTTAAAATTATACATAAGATCTGCAGCCATATGTATGAAAAACTATAATATAAGAAGTTAGTGAAGGACATATAAAAATTGGATACTTTGCCAGCCAAGAGAAAGCAGGAGTTTGTTATTCTAAATTACTTATTTTATATTAAATATTAATACCAAGATTTGGAGTAATCCCCAATTCAGTTAATTCAATCACTTAAACCGTTTACTATTATACAAATTAATTAAATATTAACTATTAACTTAATTTTAAACTTACAAATTAACTTCCACGATTTATTTATTAAACCCACGTCTTCGGCAGACTAAATGGACCGTGACGGTCGTGTGCATCCACAGCCCTCACCGCAAAATAATATCTTTGTCCTTCCTGAAACTGTGTAAGTGTTACCGCCATTGGTAGCAACATTGCTTTCACATCCCCCACATGACGCCAGGAATCAACTGAAGGCGGACCTGATGTTTCCTGATAAGCATATATTTGATACGTTACACATTCCGCGTGGCGTTCCATTGATTCCTCCATAGTCCAAGATATAACAATGCCATTATCTAAATTACTAATGCGTATGGTAGGCCTAGGCGGAGGTAGCTTCCACGTTGAATTAACAGGCTGTGGTGGTGTTGGTGGTAATGGCGCTGGATGCGTATACTTGAGACGCTGTGTTGCAGGATTAGCTGTTGTGAGATGAACACGTGTAATACTTGTACAGGGTGGAGTCGAGACAGGAGAAACATTCGTTCTATGTGCTGTTGAAATATATAATATATGATAATAACTGTTCTTCTTATTTTCGTTATAATGCTATACTTACAGTTTTGCATTGTTGGTAGCGGGCGTGATGGTGTATTTACTGATTTATTATAATTTATTTGTGTTGCGCCCGGTACTCTAGAAAGTGCTGCAGTAGGCCTGCTATTTACATTGGCTGCCGTATTGTTTGAAACAGGTACACGAGTTCTTATGGAAGAAACTTGCGTATTTTGTGGAACGATATCATCCTCATCCGTCAAATCAATTACGGGCTTGTCTTTTGGTTTAGCGGGCGCAATACTCACCCCTGTTGGAAGTTTATTTATTTGGTTAACATAATTTTCTACAACTGTATTCGGTTGGGGTGGTCTGTAGTTTTGTTGTATTGTATTGGGTTTTGGTGTTAACTTCCGACTAAAATAACAAAACAAGAAATTTGTTACAATACAAATCTTTATTTAATGATAATTTTAATGAACTTACACAACAGTAGTTCCCTGCCGCATGAGCCCCTGCTGATGTTGAGGGCTATTTGCTGGCACAGCAAACCTACTCCTTGGTAAGGTTGTTGAAGCTGCATTTTTATTTAGAACTTTAGGTGCATTTGTTACCGGCACTGGAGTTGCTGCATTTTGTGTTGGCTGTGTAGTTGGGCGATATATGGTCGTATTATTTGTTGTAATAGGGGAGTCCATTCCTCTTTGTGGTGTAATTTTTTGTACACAACCACGTCGTAAATTTGCATTTGGAGTTAACCCAGTTGTTGGAGTAACAGTTGGTGTTCTGGTAGGTGTGTTATCTACACTGGGAGTTTGCTGGATCGGTGTTGCAGTAGCACTGCGCAATGATCTGTTGGGAGTTATCGGTACAGATGCCTGTTGGATGACAGCTGCATTAGTTTGATCGGTAAAACTTTTCCTTTGGGGTATTGACACCTGGAGACCAACGGCACGTGTAATCTTAACTGGTAAAATGAGTTGTGAATTTTTCGTTTCAAGATCTTTCATTGCGCGGTTATGCACCATTTCAAGATCACGAAATTGTTTTATAAGTTCAGTAATTTTACTGCGATAGCAAGTTAATAATTTCTCTTGGTTATTAGCCAATTCACGAAGTTCTGCTAGTTCACTACTAAATATCATAGTTTCAACAACTTTCACAGCAACTAATTCCTCCAAATCTGCTTTTGTCATTTTTGATAACGGTTTTCTGAACTTCTTTAAAAACTGAAGTTTTACATTTGGAGTTTCAACATCGTACTTTGGTGGAGGATATAGTGGTATAGTTATTTGGGATGGTTCACCTTTAAATAACTGTTTTATATCTGTTGATAGTTTTGAGTCGGTATCTACGCTCTTAATATCTTTAATATCTTTATTCTCACAGTCACTAACTGAAATATTTGCAGTTTTAGTTGATTCCTGACTGACTATATCTTTTTTCTCTACACTACAATCGGTGTCAGTTTTTAGCTTTTTCAAAGCTAATTGGTCATTTTCATTTAAGGTTTCATCCTTATTTGCTCCTGTTTCTACACAATCATGTGTACGCTTTACAGCTAGTTGTTCACTAGTATCTGAGGTTACCTTTGAAGTATTAATTTCAGACTTACTAATTGAGTTGTCTGCTTTATCTTCGAAGCTGCTAGTTTTACTTATATCATCCTCGTCAACCATCATTCGACAGGATTCATTACTTTCCTGACTGAGTCTGATACGTTTAGCAGGTGGCACTGCTTCACTGTCTTCTGTATTATTATCCTTTTGTTCAATCAAAGATGAATCCTCAACCAACTCAATATCACCATCGTCTTCATTATCTGGATCTTCAGACTGGTCCTCAGCAATAGTTAAACATTTCGATTCTTGCAATAAATTACTACTTGAGCTACAATTACTATTTGTTTCATCTTTTTCTGATAGTTGACGTTTATTGGCATTACCAGCTTCAACTTTTTTTTCTTCTGCAAAATCATCTCTAGCATTATCTGAATTGTCAAAGTGTAAATCAGAGTCATTCATTTTTTCTGCACCTTCTTCATTCACAGCTTTGGTAGGAATAGATTTATTAGCTTCCACTTTTTCATTGCATTCAATACCAGCATTATTTTCGCTTTCTTCTGTAGTTTCTTTTTTATTATTCTCATCGTCACCTTGAATACTTGTTGAGGAAGTAACCAACGATGATTCTTCATTTTGTTCAACTTTTTCTGAAATATCTGTATTTTTCGAAACTTTCGTTGTCATGTCCTCATCGTCTTCTAGTAGTACAATATCGTCGTCATCTTGTCCAACACATGGCGTATCTACTTTATCATCAGAGACTTTTTTACTCTCATCATTATCGATTATCTCAACAAGTTCAGCAGGTTTATCTTCTATACATACTACGTCATCATCAGAGTCTTCAGCATTTAAGTCTGGAGAGGTTTTTTCATCTGCTATAGT
Organism: Teleopsis dalmanni; assembly: GCF_002237135.1. Classification (NCBI taxonomy): domain Eukaryota; kingdom Metazoa; phylum Arthropoda; class Insecta; order Diptera; family Diopsidae; genus Teleopsis; species Teleopsis dalmanni. The sequence continues at coordinate 93,126,066 of NC_051847.1, read as the reverse complement.
TTTTTCATCTGCAGAATTATCTTTTATTGTGCTTGGAAACACTATTTCAACATCTTCTTCAAGTACTAAAGTTGACACTTCTTCTACAACTTTATCATCTTTCCTAGTAGCTATTGTCTCCTTTTCTTTATTTTTTTTGTTTTCGATATCACTGGGTTCAACTTTCTCTTGATTTTCATTTAGTTCAGTTGCAGAGTCAGAGCATTTATCAGTAATTTTAGATACGGAATCTTTTGAAATATCATTTTCTGCAGAAATACCGTCTAAAATTTCGGTACATTTGTCATTGTCAGTTGCATCCTGAGTTACCTTTAAAGAATTTGTATTCTCATCTACTATATCAGTTGAAGTTTCTAAGTAATTTTCCTTAATTATTTCAGTTCTATTATCTATAGAATTTTCAATTTCAGATTTTTTGTCAGAATTTTTAATTCCTTGCTGTAAATCTGTCATTGGAGTTAACGAATTTTCATTTTCTGATTCTAGAATACTACTACTTTTATTAGTATTTGTTTCTGATTTATTGTTTACTTCATTTGCTACACTCGCTTCATCTACTTTATCATTATCACATTCATTGTTTGCGTCTTTAAGCATTTCCTGATCAGTTTTTTTATCCTTATGTATTTCTTGTAAAGCATTATCTGTTACTGTGATGGTGTCGTCTTCTAATAACTTAATTTTTGTGGTAGTTGAGGTTTTATCATCTTCTATACTTAAATCTACGGAGATGCAATTATTTTGTGCATTTTCTGTTACGACCTTTGAAGTTTCAGGAGTTTCTTTCGATTCATCAACGATGCAATTAATTTTTGACAGCAATTTATCTAAGTCGTCGCCAGGATTATGAGTTTTTTCTAAAGGCGTATTGCTTCCCGTATTCGTTTTGCTGTCAATATCTTCAAGCAATATATCTGACACAATATCACCTTTTGCAGTCTCAACGTTGGGAATTTCTTCCACGCCTTCTAATAACACATCTTCCAATTCTGGACTTATTTGCTCTCCTAAATCAATATCATCACTTAAATCTATATCCAAATTATCATCAGTGATAATTTCGGGATTTGTGTCTAAAAGAAAAACAGTTTACATAAGTAAGATGTAAATTAAAATGGAAATGTTTTAACACATACCATTTTCTCTAAGTAAATCCTTCTCTGAAGATAACAAATCAGCTTCAAGTTCAGTCTCGCCATTAGTTGTGGTTTTATCTGAAGTCTTATATTCTTCAATATCCACAGCGGAATTTGATTTTACTTCCATCATCTTTGTACAAATTAATTACTTTATAGATGTTTTACGGCAATTAAGTCGGTTTGTCTGTAATAGAAACAATAAAGATTAATCATAATAAATGAGAGTGTGGTTAAACTCTATACTTTTTATGATTTAATAAGAGATACATATATAAGCATCATTATAAACATAAATTAGCTCTTAAACAATATGAAAGCAAACTTAATTAAAATAGCTAATGTTTAAATTCAATGTAGATTAGGAAAGCCAAATTTAAGCCAGTACAGACGCCGAATAACCGAAAAAGGCATTCAGATCAGTGGCGACACTAGGTGTCAGCAACGTCGCCGACCGCCGACGGCCTGTCGCCCTCAAGGGTCACGCAAAAAGTTGTACATATTTCTTAAAAATTTAATTAATAATAAATTCAAAATTGCGAATATTACTGAGCAAACAGTTCAATTAAGATAGCCATTTATTTATTAACCTATAGCGAGGGAAGTAGGTATTTGCAATAACGGCTTTGTAGCGTCATGGTTTAATTCATGATCCCCAACAAAACAAAGAAACAAAGAAAAATCTAATAAAAGTTATCCTAAGGATTTTAATAAAAGACATTTTTCTAATTTCTATCATATTTCTCTATCTAAAACAAGATAGGAGAGTAGAAACGAAGCAATAAAAGCGATATATTTGCAATTTGATGATGTTATTGAAGACGTGAATGAGCTGAGAAATAAAACTGATTATTCAGAACTGACTTTTGAGTTTATTGTAGCTTAACACGTGTGGTACGAACTTTTACTATAAGTGGACAATATAAATAAATTATGGCAATCGACTGAAGTAAACTTGAAGATCGCTATTGATAGTCTACACTCATTTCATACCTGCGTAAAAGACTATCGCAATACTGGATTTAAAACAACTGTAGAAAAAAGTAGTTACCTAAATTTAAAGAAAAAATAATAGCAAAGAAGAAACGATTGTTTACTTATGAACATATTGATGAACTGTATGGGTTCATCAACCATACATGCAATATAAAGTAACCACAATGATCGATGCTATCATAATGATACTGACTATTGGTTCAAAGCGTAATGACTTAATGACATTAATCATATGAAAAGTATACCAAACAAAGACCTTTCCAAGCAATATAATGTTTTAGGTTTTATATTTTGGAAAGGTGAATATCGCCCTTTTGGAAAGGGCGATATTCAGCCTTTTAAACTGTATGAGGAGCTGCTGCTTTTAAAATAGAACTCACTAGGCTTAATCAAAGATATAAAGCAACTCACCCGATATATTAAAGAAAATAATTTAAAGAAAATAAATCCGAATATTTATTTAGTAATCAAAATAATGGTCACAATTCCACTCAGTATAGCTTTTTTTGAAAAAAATTTCTCAAAGTTAAAATGGATTAAGACCTACTTGAGAAGTTCAATAAACCAAAAGAGACTATCTGCATTGACAACTCTATCAATTTAAACAAAAATAACAGCTCAAACAAATTATGATATTTTTTTTAAATTATGAGGCTTAAAGTAGGAAAATTCATTTATTTTAATTTGAATTTAAATAAATAAAACTTTCATACATGCTTCGTCGCATTACTGAATTATTTAAATTCATTAATCTAAATTATTTACTTTTATAATTCAGTAATAAAGGAGGCCTCGCTTTTCTGATACCGCCAACGTCCAGAGTTGATCTAGCTCCGCCACTTATTCAGATAGTAAAAGAAGGATGCTGTGACTGAAAAGATTTGACAGGACATGGTTATGATAATGGTGCCAATATGTTCGGCATTAATAAAGGCGTTGGAAGAACGTCATTTTATCGCTTTATCGATTATCGATAGCTCTATCACTTTATTTCAATTTACTACCTAATTTTTTATAAGTTCGATACATTTTCCGATACATGCATTTACATTCGATAATATAATCACAATATACAACATACAATAATTAATATCAACAATATAAGGTTTCGGTTTTAAACACCAACCACTATATGTCATAATATTCAATGTTTTACGAGAAATCGAAAATATACGAAAACCAGCACTTGAGTCATTAAACTGATTTAAATGATTGTCACCTATATAAAATATTTGGTAAGTACTATTAGAATCGATTTTAATAAATATAAGTAACGCGATAACCTGTGTTCGTGTATAAAGAAAGAAGTAAACGCCAATGACCAGAAATTATTACATTTTTAATCTAAGACATATATACAATAAGTATCCATATTACAATATAAATGCCTGTTTTAAAAATAAAATATTTTCAAACAAAAAAAAAATATATATTAAGAAAGTAGTAAAAAAAAAATGCCGTTACTAAAGTAGCAACATTGTACGACGTGTGGCAACCCATGTGTGCTCGAATTTTTCTGCGAGAGAGCCAACGTGACGAGAGAAATTTAATTTCTCAAAATAAAAATATTTGAACTAAATTTAATACACAACCGTACAGCTATTCTTTATAATACACTTTAAACAATGTTTATATCCATACTTAACATACAATAAAGGACTTTCTTTTTAAACGTTTACACACAAATAACACAACTCTACAACCACTCTCGACTGCACTGTTCAAGCTCAGAAGAGGTACTGAAAATGTTCGGATACAATCACTCATTTTTATTCGTTTCTATAGTAATCAATATTTCAGTCCGAAGTTGAAAAACGAAATTTGTATGTTGTGTTGTACTACTGTGAGAGACCCTTTGAATATAATAATTTATTGAATCTTCAAAGATTTTATTTATAATTTATTTAATATATTTTTCAATATTTTTTATGCTATAAAAACAAATTTCTGTTAAAATTTCTTTGTTGGACTCATGTATAACTAATATAATTACGAGATCCGAGAGTCTACGATTCTACGTTCCAAAGGCACTCACCAAGACTACGTAATAGTATAGATGTGATCTAAAAAACGATGGATCTTTTATATAATATATATATATATATATAATAAAAACTTTTATATAATAAAAACTTTAATTACTTTAATTTTAATTAAATTGAAAATGTAATTTAATTCAAATAATCAAAGTTTAATAACCTATAAAAACCCAAAATAATCCATATGTCAAAACTGAAGCTTACTGTCTTTCTAAAATTTCTAATCAAATCTTTTTATCTATGTATATTATTAAAGTTTTTTATTGTAAGAACGACAACAAAAAATAAATATAAATATATTTGTCCACACATTAAATATACATTTGACAACAAAAACATGAGTACAAAAATAAATATTAGAAGATAAATTAAAGAGATGGAATGAGAGAGAGATGGAATGAGAGAGAAATGAAATGAGAGAGAGAATCGAGAAAGTGTCATGCAAAATATGGGAAACGTTTTCATGCTCATTGAGGGTTTTATTATAAATTAAATATTTTTATATTAAAAAAAAAATCTATAAAAAGGATTGAATAATAAATTATTTTTTAGAGTTGATTTAAAATAAATATGCAGAAGGTCTAAAAACAAAAATTAAAAAATAGCTATATATTATGAAGAAATTACCAGGTAAGCGAAGAAGAGAAAAGAGACAAAGTTAAATGAAAAAAAAAAAATCAACCTGGCAATTGACGTCGTACATTTTTATTCGCAGACAAAAAAGAGAAAGAGAAAAAACTAAACAATGAAGAAAATAAAATAAAAAGTAAAAAACAATTTTGGAATTTTAAACACCCTAAGAACAGTGATAAGTAACTGAATCTATAAGGTCTGTCTTCAGAAGTTACAGATGGATTTGTAAAGGCGACTATAAAAGGACTTACAAAACTTATCTGTATTAATCTATCTATCTATACATTAGAATTCGAATATAAGAATTGATTTTTTGCACAAACCATACATTAAATCTAAAAATTCATTGAATCAATATATTTATATATATATAGTATATATATAGTTTTAATATTTCCAATTTTTTTTTTCTAGGTGCTATTGTTCCAGAGAATTTTTATAGAGAATTTTAATTTGACAATTATTTGATGATTTTTTTTGAGAAAAAATTTGTCTAAAGAAATTATCTTCTGCGATGTTGTCTCTTTCTGCTGTTTCCTCTCAAGCTGCTGATCTATCTTCAGGTATTCGTTTAATGTAGCGAGCACATTTAAATATGTTTCTTTACATATTCAATAATAATATCTTTATTCATCAACTAATACAGTTTGCTGCTGTATCTGATCTTATATAGTTTCTAATTTTCAGTTAAAGGACAAATAATCTTTCACAAAATTTATCTTTCAATAACCACTTACTTAATTAGTCCATCTATAATTGTCACGCGCCTTGGTTGTTCTTGACAGAATTTTGCATAATTACATTTGTTGAGGTTACTATATAACCTCATTGATCAATATTAAAGCAAAGTCATCAAGTTACTCATATAATTATAGAGGTCCTTTTAATACTTCAGTTTTTTAGTGGATCTCCATCTTTAGCACAATGTTAAATATTGCTGCTGGACCAAAAGTCCTGTTTGTGATATCACTTTATCGACACTTTATCGAAAGTTTACTACAAGTCTATAAAAACACAGTTCAAATTTATTGCAAAACTTCACTATATGCCCGAAGTCCAAGAACGCTAATCTGTTGTACTTTTTCCTGTCTAAAATTCTCATTGATTCTTGGTTTTAAGACCCCTTCCGTAATATTGTTGTAAAATGATGGCTTTAACTTTAAATAGCCATTATTTGGTGGTTTTCCATTCTTAAACTTTGTCATCTTCTATAGATGGAATTGCTGACAAAGGACTTAGTATACATTTGTTCGTCTATAGTAGCCAGAGTTGATTGTACGCATATATTTGTGAAGCTGGTGACCCACTGACCACCTAAGTCGATGTCTTTTATGTCTACTTAGTTGTTAGTTCTCCTTTTTTATTGACTTCTCTCAATCTTTTACTTATTTCTTTCCTTCCTTTCTGCTGACAAATTTTGTGGAGAAAAATTTTTTTTAAATCATTTCACATCTGCACAATATCTTCAGTATTATATACATCTAAAATTATAGACTCACGCATCTGTCAATTTATGACATTTATTTCTTATTACTTTAATAATAATTTGACTATAGCTGTAAAGATGCGTGATCAATTTAGTTTTGAGATTCGAAAGTTCATTTTACATAAGTTGAATGAAATAATAATTTTAATTTGACGTACACAAAGACGTCAAATTGTACCTGCATGTATACCCGTTTTTTGGAATGATCACTTCTTTTGAAGATGTGTATTTGCCAGCTATATTGTATGTAAACGTTTCACATAATAGGTATTGCAAAAAGAAATCCATTATTTTCCCAATAGATGGCTTTAGTTATATATATACGGCGTTGTATAGGTCCGATCGGGTTACGCTAGATGCCGTTAGAAAGACGAGTTTTCGCATTAAAAAATCTTTTGACAAATTGATGATTGATTGACCAGCGTTCAGTTTTGTTAGAGCTTGCGTCAAGAATGAACACTAGCAAAGAGAAACTACGCCAATTTTGCAGTTTTTCTTTGATAAATGCAAAAACGCAAGCCAGGCCGCAGAAAATATGAATATTGTTAATGGTCCTGATACTATAACAGCCAATAATTTCAATGTCAAAAATGCATCAGTTAAGCGATGGCCAATTGTAGAAAATGTCAATGAAGTCATGAAATTGTCGAGTCCGGCCATCATGTAAACACTGATTCCATTACCCCAGAGCTAAAGACTGCACAAAAACCGTATGGAACCATTTGAATAAGACTAGATACAAAAAGAAGTTCGATGTATGGGTGTCACAAGAATTAACGCAAAAAACCTCAGATCCGAATTTTCATATGCGAATCGTTGCTGAATCGACCCATTTCTGAAGTGGTTGGTTGCTGATGATTAAAAGTGGATCACTTACGACAATGTCAAGCGAAAACTGTCGTGGTCGAATCGCAATGACTCGACTGAAACGGTGGTCAAAGTAGGGTTGATTGGCAGAGAATCAATTTCTATAAGCTGCTCCCCTACGACAATCTCTTAACTCGGAACTGTACTGTTAACAATTGGATCGTATAAACGAAGCAATCGCACAGAAACGGTCAGCTATGAGTAATAGGAAAGAAATTGTGTTTCATCAGGACTCGTCAAAAAGTTCGTCTTCAATATCATGCAAAACTAATGGATTTCTCTTTATTACTCCTGTTATTATTTTTTGCATTAAAGTCTCCAAACAGTATAAGATCGTTTTTACTTTTATTTCTAAATAAAGTGGCTTTTTTTAATTTAATTTAGAATACAATCTTTTAAAAATCATTTAAAAATCAGTAGTTTCCGGTTTCCCATAACTTTGTTTTTTTCTCCGTTCCGCAGCGAAGATTGGTATTTTCTATATAAATAGTTCGTCTCAAAACTTCTTATGTTTTATATATGTCTTTTTCATATGATATATTGTTCCGATATTCCAAGCTCCAATTTGTTAGTCTATTGTTATTTGTTATTATCTGAAGAAGTTTATTATAATCTATTATAAGCTTTGTTTTAACATTCTTAACTTAAATTGTTTTTACTAATAAGCCTTGGACTTTAAGCTTGTTCACTTTATTTCATCAAAGTATAGCACTGTGCTAGCAGAGCTGGAAAGCCTTTTCCCACTTTTTTGGAGCCAAACTTTTGATTTTTTTCACTCTATGAGTTTTATTGGTAACACTTTTTTATTAAATTTGTTCCGGCAACGGTTTCAGCTTGAGTACATTCGTATATGTATATCACATATCACTTATTTACCATTCACATACTAATGTTTTGTAGTTAAACTTACATTTGGTGTTATGTTCTCCCACACAAATATTTATATACTTAATACTTATTTTCGGCTTTGATTTTGTATGGTGGTTATCGATTATTAACTTCATCATAATAAATTCCTATACAAGTTATTTGACTGACTCAACAACTAGATACTAGTCTGCATGCTAACAAAGACAATTAACTGGCAGATAAGTGGACAAAGGAATATTTCCAACCACGATGTTGTGAATAATGGTATAGGTATATGTTTACCTAAGGAGGCCAAGGTTCACACTGGACTATAGCGTCAATTAGGAAGAACAAGAAAAAGATATATGTTGACTTAAGTAGAAAATATTTAAAACAGAATTAATTATATGTTACACTCTGCTCAATGGTAAAGAAAACTTGCAAAGTGGGCTACATAATTTCTTATGGATGAAGGATTTAACAGTTCTAAATTTTTTTTGTATCATAATAGCGCAATATTTTCTTTCTTCTTATACTACGTTTACACTAACAATAGTCAAATCTCCTTAACCAATTATCGAATTAATTGCGATAATGTAAACACACGGTAAGATTTTATTGCAAGTTTATTTTTTCTTCCCACTCTCATACCCTCACAGTTCTCAAATTTTAAGCTTACATCATTCTATATTTGTGTACATGTATGTAAGTTTGTGTGGATATTTTCGCCTATACCATATACTTATAATTTGGTACTTTAATGTTTCTTGTTGATCCTAAAGCGATTTAACAGTAGTGGCGGAACCCTAAAACAATTATAGAAGTTGCTGCCACTTTGCACATATTTGTTTGCGTTTGACAGTTGTCGCAGCGCTGCAACTGCATACAAAAACCATAGCCCTCTTCCCTCTGACATTAGCAAGTTTCTTTAAATTCGCATATCATTTCATTACTTTCTCAAGCATTTCTTTATATTAATTATAATAGAAATAAAAATATTTATTGAAAATGTAAATATTGATACATATGTATTCAGATATATATGTATATATCCCAGTGCGAATTAGGATGTGTATTCAATTTTGGATAAAACAATGGATATCTGAAAGGGACTTTAGAGAACGCAGCATCCACAAAAAGTCTTACTTCTTCTTCTTCTGCTTCCATCTTTTCAGCTTCTCCAGACTCAAGTTTAACTGACAGTTAAAGCGTATTTGTTTTTATAAATTCATTGTTTTTTTTTTTTTTATTTTCGCATCTATTTGACTCTTGTTTTTCCGTTTTATAAATGCAATGGATACATACACATAATGTACATAGTTGTGTGCAAAAGCGAAAAAAAAATCATGAAAAGCAGAAGGTGAAAGAGAGAACATAAAAAGAGAGAAGAACAAAAATGGAACAGAATTCAGGTAGAATATTTATATCAAAATATAGATGCTTGGGAATGTTAATTTATAATTTTATAATAAATTTTATTAATTTCGCAGTAATTATTTTTTAATTGAAGTCCTTCCTTGCATAAAAATTTACTAATAAAAAAAGTTTGCAATGTGGACTAATTCGCACTTGCAATTATGAAAATGCATTAATTTCTGATTGTGGTATATTTACCAAGGAATCGGAATTGGAATCAAAAATAAAATTAATTATGGACAATATACAATAAAAAAATAAAAATAAAAATTAATTTTAAAAACGAAAAAATATAAAATTCCACACTGACGCCTTTATTAGTATTTTCCGATTTGCTTCTGCACACAACCGCACACACCGCGTACATCTGTGCATGCCGTCGCATATCTCTTGTGAGAGAGTAAACGCAAGAGAATTAGAAATACAAAGCGACATTTAAAATTACACAAACTGAAGATATATTTATGACATGAGAAAATGAGAATAAAAAAACAAAATAAAATTTGAATTATGGATATCTTTGGAACTACTGCAAATAAAATTAAGCTTTAGTCGATGAACCTTTATCACAACTTTACAACTCCGAAACTAACAAGCATAACTCCGCCATACTAAAGTATAAAGATATCTTTCAATATTGTTTTTTTTTCTGCACATAACTCGAAAATCGCTTAAAATATTTGCCAAAAAAAAAAAAAATGGGTGTGACATAAAGTCTCTCATAAGAAGAACCGTTTTAACTCCCTCGAAATCTGGTAGTATTTTATAATATCAATATAGAAAAAAAAAAATATACACAGATATTTTAAAAATCTTTGAATTTTATACTTGGTTCAGATCTGACAATCAATAGCTAAACCAGAAGATACTTTACCCCAGAATAGCAACGTCACATACACAACTGTGCGCAGTTGTTACTGTTGTGCTTTATTCCGGTTTTATTGATTTCGTTTACATGCCACACCGCAGTTTGCAGCGACTGAACTGAAAAGGTGCAAAATGTCGACCGATATTTGGAAAAGAATATTAATGGAACTCTTGGACTAGAAGAAAAATTCTTCAGAAAAAAATAATATTCTTATATATGATATGATATATAAATTAATGACCTTTGACCTGTAAGACGAGAGACTGTTGCAGAATATGTCGGAACCTTAACCGAAAGAAAGAAAACACAAAATTGGATCATTTATGTAGAAAGTAAATTTTAACAATAATAAAATTTTTTTATTTCAAACTGCAAGTTTTAATAACAATTTTAATAATTATAATTAGAATAAAATAAATATTAATTTATTTCTACAAAAAATAAATTGGTGAGGAACTTGAATTTACTTATACATATCTACATATATATATATATGTATACACAAACACACACACATAGACGCAACAATTCAACTTTTCGCTCTCTAGTTTTTTATTTGTACGTCTGTTTATTTTACAATGTAGCTTGTATGTACACACGAGAATTTTAAGTACTGTACTTTTCCACATTTCATACGGGGCTTAATAGAAAAAGTTGACCACATATTCCAAATTGATAATGAATTTGGGTAATAACTTTAGTTATAAGTAAAGTAACCATATTTAATTAAAAATAATTAAAAAAAAAATTCCGGTTATATATATACCCATATATAAGTTATATAAGCTAATTATATATATAAAAAAAATTAAATTTCTTTCCAAATTTTTAATTTTAAAATAATTTTCTTATCAAATATTTTCTATTTATTTCAACGAGAATTTTAAAATTTTCGTTATTCAATGACTTCAGTTGTATGCAATACATAAAAAAACAACAAAGAGAGATAATTTATGTAATACAAATTTAGAGAGGCAGAGCAAGAAAGCTATATACGAGCACAGTGATGACGATGAAAATATTTTTACTTTTATTTTATTTTTATTTTTTCACAATATAATATTCTTTTAATTCTTTATAATTAATTTGTTTTTGTTATATGAATGTTTTTTGTTTTTCTTTACAGTGTAAAAAACTGTTATGCTTATGTTCACACCAAAAAACAAAATTCAAAGTGTGGAACGTATTGTGAGGAATATTGGAATAATTCAAAAATCGGTTAGGTATATCTTTTAGAAGAGACATGTTACTCTAATATACAGTAATAGTATTTGTTTGATCAAAAAATGAAATGAAACCAATTTCCATATCAGCAGATGATAAGCCTGCTCTACCTGTGTATACACACACATACACATACATATATGTAAATGCAAATGTAACCAAAGCAGCGAGTGTGTGTCATTGCTTTGAAAATTATGTTGTTATAATCATAAGAAGACCTGTCAAAAACTGTACTTAGAGAAAGACCTATTTTTTAAAACATAAATACTGGATGTTTTAAAAGAAACAAAATCATGTTGGACCTAAAAATAATACGAGCAAAACTCTCTTTTGCTTTGTTTGACAACATACATTAAACGTAAATATAAGTTTGTGCACTAATTGTGCGGGAAAAAAATTTTATTTTATGAAATCTTCGAAAAAAATACAAGTAATTATTTGTAAGATTTTTTTTTGTTAAAAATCTTTAAAAAGAAAATATAATATATAAAAAATGTCAGCTGCTTGATAGTTTTGCCGCAACCGCTTTACACAAAACGCAAGACAGAGAACTCATTCACGTCTACAGTTTTGCTAAAATGGCTGCGAGAGTAAAAAAGAGATAACACAACCAACCAAGAAATTTTGGATGTATATAATAAAATCAATAAAATCGTATTTTATTACGTAATGTTTTAGAAATTATAGGTCTCAATCTTACTTCCAAGAATATCAAAAGCTTTTTAATTATTAACCGTTGAAAAAGTGCTGCCAACAAGCAAACGAAAAACTTAAAGCAAACAAAAACAAAATTCACAAATAATGCATACTAAGCAAAACGACACCAAACCGAAAAGTGTTCGTCAATGCCCCAGAACCCAGTCTTACATAGAACTAAACAGAGATCTGAAAAGAATTGGGATAATATCCGATATAGTATATATTTTTATATGCGAACAACAGACGTATTTCAAGAAAAGCAACGAAGCGTCTCTTGTGTGTCAGCGGGGTGAGGATATACACGTGCAACCATGGAATATTTTGCTGTGTTATGTGCGCATTTTAATATACACACATGAAACGTGTTCGAATCGAAAAAAAAAAATAAAGAATAATTTGAAACATTTAGATTGGAAAATTTGGATTGTAAAGGTTTTGGATGAGTTTTTATCTCAAACCGATAATTGTTTAGTTATTAAACAACATTTTTGTAAGATTTATGAAAAATGTTTGCAGTCCACTAAGCCCATTGGGCGATTCTATCGTATATGTATGCCTGCATGCATAAGTGAATAACTGCAACAATGGAAATATCAAACAGAAAAGTTTTTGTAGACCTCATAGAAATATAAGAAAACTCAATTAGATAAGTACGTTTTTAAATATAGAAATAGACATTGGCTCAACTATTTTAGTTTACCTACTTTTCCGAACTCTCTCTTACATTGTTTGTTTGTATGTGTTGAGAAGTGTCGTTGTGCTTGCGAAGCAAGCGCTACGTTTTTCGACTGATTATTGATTAGAGTTTTGGAATAAAACGGCATATTAAGAAAGTTGAGAAATATTTAGTTAATTTTCTCGCGATTTAAGATTTATATTGTAAGAAAGTAAATTCTTGATGAATATTTCTGGATTTTAAAGGAAAGTAAAAATAATTTCCTATAAATTAGATTTCAACCGATAGAAAGGATATGTTATACAGGATCAGAGAAAAATATTAAATATATCGTCCTTCCATAATGAAGTCAAAGAAATAACTTAACTAGGTCTGCATATACTCAGTAATTCATCGCCCATTATTACAAAATAGAGTTGCCAACATTTAGAAAATAATAGATGTGCAAATAAATATACAGAGAAAATAATAATAGAGTATATACATCTAGTTAATCTATATAATGAAAACAATTAATACATTTTATTTTTATTTTCTCTAAAGCATAAGTTGAGTTTATTTGCATATCCATAAATTCTATATGTTGGCAAATATTTGTGTGTTTGTTCAAATATATATACACAAGTATATTAATCTTATTAATATATTTTTTTATATTATATTAATCTGAACTATAAAGTTAATTTAGAGCAAAAAAGAAATGAAACTAATAATTAAAAACAAACCTTTTGATTAGTGTATAGTCATGATTTATTCAAATTATAGTAGTTAATATAGTATCTGAACAATAAAAACCTTTTTGGGGTTTAAGCGGAAAATGTTATAAAGTGTCCAATGACTACTGTGATGTTAATGTTTTTAAGTAACTCATTAAATACTCTACAGTAGACCATAAATATCTAATTAATTATATAATAAAAGTCATGTTTCTTCAAATAGAAAATTTACATCCTGAAGAGCTGATCTTTTCTCTCTATTACCACTTTTCCATATGGAAAACGAAAGTAATCACAAGTGAATCTCACTTAAATATATCAAAGCAAATATGTGGAAACCCTGCTTTTTGTTTTGTTTTTTTATTTTAATACATTTTTATAACAAACAAATTTAAAATTAATTTTAATTTCCTTTTTGTATATAACAAATACAGTTAAACACTTTAGAAACTAATATTAAATAAAATTATTTTAAAACAAAAAAAAATTATGTTTCATATGCAAAAACAAGAAATTCACTATATCGATATATAACTTTAGCGGCATTTTTATTAAATAAATTTTTAACTTTTGTGAAGACCTACCTTAATGCTACAAATTGTTTTATACAAAATATTTTTTTACGTTACTAAAATATTATAGAACCTCAATAATTTAATAAATATATTGAAACATGCTATAAAATCATCCGCACTTATATCTCCGCGATATCACTACCACCACTGACAACACAAATATGACAAATGGCAACACAACAGTGTAAGTAGTTCCACAATATGGCCCACAAATTTATTTCTGCATGTACAGTACTTGAAAAAATTTTTAACATATGTTTTACAACAAAATAAATGTAAAATATTATGTGATCACACATTCACTTTCATTTCTCAATGTTTATATATATATTGTATTGTATTTATTATTGTTACATTTAATAATAGTAAAGAGCCTCGAAAAAAGTGCAACGACATACGGTATTTTTATACAAACATCTTGATGAGCACATGAATGGAAGTAGAATTTTATGTGTACATTACGAACTTTAGTTATCGAAATTTGCCTAAAGTTCGTACATAAATGCCAACCATTTACATTAGCCATGTTTCAGTAAACAACGATATGGATCTTCTTTGCTGAAACAATACAGATCACATGTAAAAGTAATTAGGATGAAGTGCATCACCATGGAAATATTGAAAATTTAATAATTCAAATTTGCATAACAGTTATTAAATTAAAAAATAATAAAGTGTTACTCTTTTCCGCCAAACTCCATGTTTTCACTTGCTGTTTTGATTTTATTTTTTACTGTACCTTATCATATGTTAAAGTCGCATTGCCAACGATTTTGTGTAATATACGTTTCACTTTTATTTTGAACATACATTTCACATTGAACCACAATGTGAACCAGTTCAATTGCTTTCACGACTCATTGCAAGCAATCCCAAATCAAATGCAATCAAATTTGTTTACCTTTTTTTTTGTAAATATGCCAAGATTTTATGAAAAACTATTACTTACAGTATGTTCAATGTATGCACTTGAAACGTATTTGGAATTCACTTGAAACTCGTAGGAACTTATTTATACGAAACCAGTCATTTGCGCATATGGGATTTTGTATACAGAAACCAGTCGTATGTTTTTCATTTGTAATTTTTGATCCAAATCAGTCATTTAGGGCCAGTGTAAGCGTACTATTATTGCTTTGCATGTAAATTGAGCAGATTATTGTTTAGGTTTTAATATTTTTTGTTATTTTTGCTATCTTTTTTATTTGGTTACATTATTATGATTCTGTTTATATTATCCTTCTTTATAAAAGTTTCGATATACTTTCTCTCCCTCTCAATTTTTTAATTTATCTAGAAAACAACATTTGAACCGATATGGTCTTTTGAAATAATTTTTGATTTTAATAGTTTACGGCGAAACCTGCAATTATATTTAGTGACATTTAAATTTTTTTATATATTTTTTAATTATTTTACAATAACTGATTCCGATAGTTTCAATGAGTTTTTAATAATTTCCTTAATAAATTTGTTAATATATAAAAATTCGGACAGCATATAATAACATGAACATGCTTTTGCTTAGGTTATCTGGTTATTTTTACACAATCAGCTGTTTTTTGTTGTTCTCGAAATACCATATAATCTCCTTCACCTTTTCAGATTTCATTAGACATTGAAAAAGGGATATAAATTAGTTAAGGTACATTCACGCCAAAGCAAACGCTTGTGAACGAACAAACTTTTTCAGGTAATGGTACGTGTGAAATTCTCTGAACTGACGACAACACAAAACAGCTGATTGAGTACAATTTTCCAGATAACCTACAAAAAAGCATGTTCATGTTATTCGTACCATTACCTGTGAATATTCGTTCGTTTTCAAACGTTCACTTTGGTTTTTAATTACTTTTGCCAATATTACAAACGAAACCATCTGCAAATTTTAGTGACGCCAACTCAAAATTCACAATTCAAATTTGACACAAAGCTGTTCCATGAAAATATCGTGTAATTTGCCACTTTATTTGTGTTACGCTCTCAGTTTGTACTTTACACACCTAATTGTTAAACGAGGGCAGAGTCGCGCAAAGTTGGCTATTTTCATTCAGTGTATTTTGTTGTTGCTAACATAAGCACATAACCCGCTAACCTGTGCTCCGTGAACACCCTAAATGTAAAGTTTCTTAATATGCCACACATACCTTCGCTTCAATCTTGAGTGTCAAACCTCATCGGTCGCCCATGGGCAGCTTTATAAAAAATCAGCTGACAAGTTTGTTAGGTTAGCTTTTGATGAAGATATGTAACTTCCAAATATTTATTTTTTTCGTTAAAGATGAGTTCTATGTTAAGTATAGCTCTGAGGTGTTCGACAAATAGTATAAGATTACCACCATATAGACTTCAGAAAACGACAACATTATTTCAACAGGCGATAATCAAAAATTGCAATTCTATCGGCGGTTTTCGTTCAGGCCTGAGCGTGATATCAAGAAATTTCTGCACTAGAAATATAGACATCAACACAAATGTTGCGAAAGATGTAGTACTATTTACATACGAGAACCCAAAATTTTATAAGGTAATAAATATTTTCGGGATTGCTCAATTTGTGTTCTGGACTTATTTATCACATTTTGCACTGACAACTTTAAAAGACGCACCGGTCGAGGAAAATCCTGAAGTTGAGTTATCGTGGTACCAACGTATTAATCTTGGAGAAAACAAATACAGAAATGGAATTAGCGTATTTTGCTTTTTAGTTGGTAATTTTTTGATGGTTGTTTGTTTAAAGTACAATTTAAACTCTGATTCATTATAGGTTATGGCATTTTGTTTTCTGTTTGGATGTTTACACTAAGATCAGTGCGATTTCTTATACTAAGAAAAGGTGGTAATGCCGTTTCGTTTGTTACCTATGGTCCTTTCAATAGAAATCGCATTATGGATGTACCCTTGAATTGCATGTCTGCACAGGAGGCACGTGAATTAGCTAAAGTACAATTACCAATTAAAGTAAAAAACAAATCGCTGTATTATGTGCTCGATATGCGAGGAGAATTTAAGAATCCAAAGCTGTTTGATTATACTGCAGGCCTTAAACGAAATTTATAATAAAATAAATTTTCTTAATACTCTAATTTTATTATATTAACGAAGCCTTTGTTTTTACAATTCTGCCACTTAAAGATAAATTTATTCAATAAACAGGTTGTGGTTTTTGTGTGAGTAGGAGTCCGAAACGCTTTTTAATCGTCAGCCTATGCCTGGAATATTTATCTTCTGGTGAAAATCGTGCTGGATGCGCTGACGTTGTTGGCAGTCCCAGTTCGGTGCGTTTCTAAATAACAAAAGAAAATTTAGAAAAGTTTCAAATTTATATATATTCACCATACATTCAGCGTATAAACTCGATCACCGTTTTCATTTAAAGTATACATTAAATACATTGTCGGATTCTTTTATTTATTTAGTTAAGAAAATGAGAATTTCCACCAATTCCGTTATCGGCTACAAACACGTGTATACGCTGCCTTTGTTAAATACTAAATATTTACCTTATTGTGCTTGTAGAACAATTCTCACGGTTGCATTTCATTTAACAAAATTTAGTATTTCATATAAAGGTGTGAACACATGAGCTCTTAATTATTTTTAACGCTTTAAAAATATGTATCACTTCTAAATCGAGGTAAAAACTTGTTTTATGTTATTGCCTTCGTGGGGTAATCAATAACATATATTAATTGCTACAGCATCCAACTGAAAAATTTAATTTGGATATCATTTAATTTTAAATCATCTTCATAAATTCATCAATTCACCATTGCCCACCTACTTAGCTTTTAGATGTCTTTTCAGCGAATTCTTCGTCATCTATATATACACCGCTTACCTCCGTAGCCTCACACAGCTTTGCCTGCAACTCCGTCTTAGTACCACATGTGCTAAGTCCCTTTTAAGTGCTATTTAAGCTGTCGCTTCAATTATACTATATAAATTCGAATGACTTCTTCATAATTACTAACCTAACAGTCATTTTCATAAATTTTATTAAAAAATTATTTTAATTATACTCTGTCATCTGACTGGAATTTCCCATTTGCTTTCAAAAATCTTCCACAATAGATCAGTTTCAAGGTTTGGCACTATTATAATGCGAGTTGCTTATGCGTTAAGTAATTTCAGAAAAGTGAGCTTATTTTTGCGAATTTTGTTTTTGCTTTACATATATATTTTTAAGCGACATGTGTTCTTTTGGAGTATTCATGTTGAAAGAAGACATATTTTGTACAAGTGTTGTTGTGTTTGCAAACTCAATGTTTGATGTAAGAGCAACAAATGCAACCATGCTGTTTGTGGATGCTAAGTAATTCAAAAATATGAATTAAGTTCCACGCACACGAATTTTGGTTCTAATAATTTTATTTAATGGATAACAAAGCTGACAAATTATGGAAAAAAGTAATACGAGATCAACAGAAGCGCATGAAACCAGGAGAATGTCTCAAATATGTACGTATGGTGATTGACAATGGTTTAATCAGTGATTCTTTTGGTCAAGAATTCTTGGCCGAGTTAACAAGTTCTCAACTAAAATATGAAGTCCGTCGCCTGCAAGTCGCTAATTGCATTATTTGGGAGCGTAGCGTTGGACAAAGACAACTTTTACCCAGTGATGCAGAAGAGTCAAGCAATCCTCTTGATGAAGAGTGGAAAACAGAAAATCAAGTTTTACAAATAATTAGCGCAAATGAACTACAATACGCAGTAAAAGACCTAAGCTTGATAAATTTGGTGGACAAACTTCGTAGCTTGTATCCCGACAAACAACATACAATTGGTATAATGCACAATGAAAAGAAAAAGTCACAAAATAGTACTATTTCCAACGCTTTGATAGAAATGCAGATTATGCACTCTCTTAATGTAACCGAAATACCAGCAAAGATGGCAGAGCTGGTTGCTTTGCTACGGCGTTTTACAAAATCAATTGCAGAAGCACCATATAAGCAACAGAAATCGGAAACACTTGGAGGATTCAAAAAATATTTAGCAAACGATAAGAAACAGTGTGTGCGAGTTGTAGGCACAAATGGATTTGGACGTTTGTGGCAGCAGCATCTGAATCGTCTTCCACTCGTCACTTTGGAAATTGCAGAGTCAATTATTTCCCAATATTCTTGTCCAAAAAAATTGTTAGAAGAATACGAAAATAATCCGAATGCAACAGATGTTATTGCTGAATTAAGAATAAGCAGAGGTGGACCACAGCCACTGCAAACAGATCGCCGTATTGGAAATGTCCTGAGTAAAAAATTGCATACAATTTACAATACACGAGATCCGAACGCGCTTGTTTAGAAAAATGTATTTATAAAATTTATGCATTAACATTTTATTTACTATTTAACTTGCATAGCTTATAAGTCAAATTATTTTACTTGGTAATCTATTGAATTGTGAATAAATAATTTTAAATTAACACAATTTTACATGATTTATATAGAGTTTTTATATTCTTATAATTTACAGTAATCGCTCACAAATCATAACATTGTTTTTCGGGCAGTTCCAATTTCTGAGGTTCTAAATTCTGCTCCTTAATTTGTACCACCGTTTTTTTAACTTTTGTGGTATTAAGCGGCACTTATGATTTTAAAAGAGTTTCTATGTGCTCCATTTTCAGTATTCGGAAAACTCAAACGTTTTAACAGCTTTTATGCGGATTTATGTTCACAATATATATTGAACTTTGTTTTTGCTCGTAATCTGTAGTTTACAAAGTTAGTTCGTCAATTAACTTAACTGGAAAGAAAATGATAAAAAAAGATTTAGCAGATCATGTGTACCCATTTATGCAAGAAAAAATGTAACAGTAAGGACTTGAGACTACTTCACAATTTAAGTACCCCTATTATATAATCTAAGGTTTTCAAATAAGTTTAAGGTATTCTCTAAGTTACACAGGTCACTTAGAGAATATTTAACACCGATCTATATACTCAAACTGATCAAACTAGAGCTATAGGTAAAATATGGAAACACAAATAGTGCTGGATATAGCACACTATCAGAAGACCACACTGTAATATGGACCGAAAGACATAGAAGTTGGGTCAGATAGGTTATTGACGCTCCGATACACTGTGATAATTATATTAAAAATAGTAAGTATATTTCGAATATAATTCTAGTTCAACATTATAAAGAAAAGTACGGTGAAGCATGACATTTAATATTTATTCTTTTCCAAAATATATGTTAATAATCAAAATAATCAAAACACCTAATATTTTGACAAATAGATATAAATTACAAATAAAAAGAAAGAGAAAGAATAGTAACACATGCAGAGAAACTGTGTATTCCCCGTAATCCTCACTGCAGAAGTTGTGGAAACCCGCAGGGAAAAGAAGCCATAATACATTTTTTCTGTGAATGCCCGGTTTTGGAGTCCAGAAGATATAGGTTCTTTGGAAGATATTTCTTTGATATTTTATCAGACTGTTCATCTGTGAAGACGAAAGACATATTAAGTTATCTAAATTCGGCGAGATGGATTTAGTCTCTACTCTTCTATACTATTGTTCTTTTGCCGGCGAAAAATAACTAATTGAGGTACATGGAAGTAATGTAAAGGCCTGCTACTGCAACCAACCAACCAACCAAGAACAGTAAATGGATGTAGTATAAAAATTCATTACACAGAAGTAATTATTTTTGGACTTAAAGAAATTTTTATGAATTCGAAGGGCTACAATCAGATTTATTAATAGGTTTTATCTCATAAGAAAAGGAAAAATTACCCTAAATTTAAATCGAGAAATTTATTCGTAATAAAAGAAAAATGATATATAAAAGATATGCCAAGTAATATATATACTTGATAAACTAAATGCATTTGGCGAATCAAATCAACTGTCGATTCTTTGGGTACCGGGACATACTAGCGTACGCGGGAACGAATACGCAGACAAACTAGCCAGGAAAGGAGCCGAAACCGTTTCTGGACTAGGATATAATATGTTCCTTTCTCTCATAAATATAAAGAAATCCTAACGGGGCACTGTAAACTAAAATACAACCTTACAAGACTCGATATACTTTTGGCTGCAAACTGTAAATTCTGCGAAGAGAATAAAGATCCACATATGTATGTGCTGTTAGAATGCCCTGCGGTATTGCAGAAACGGAATTGACTCCTGGGAATATATGTATATTTTTAAGGAAGAGACAATAAAACTTTGTAAAGTAAATTCTATACTACTTTTCATTGACGCAACAGGGCTTAGAGACCTACTCTAAACCCAGATGGGGGCACAATAGACCAGATTTTCGCAGTGCCACATCCCTTAACAATAATAATAATATAATATATAATAATAATAATATAATATATAATAATAATAATATATATATATATATATATATATATATATACTTATAATTTAAATGAAAACAAACAAATTGACTTAAACAAATATAGTTATGTTTAAGAACATAAATATCCTAAGATGTTAGCTGAAGGTATTATTAATATAAGACCTAATAAAAATGTTTTAATGTTAATTTCTTCTTGCCGAAAATGACGCGTCTTTATGACGAAAAGAAACTATTTAAAAGTTAGACGGATTTGAATAGCAAAGAAAGGACAAGGACAAAAATTTATTTAATTTATTGAAATTTGGCTGACAATTCAACGCTGTTTCGACTATTGCCAAGTCTTCATCATCAGTGGTCTTAGGAAATAATGGTATTTTTTTTAAATTAGTTTATATTCCGTATATAATTTTGTTTGGACTGCAAGTGCCACGATTAGAACCCGTGCCTGTCAAATTAGAAGCGATGACTAATCGTGTTTATCTATAAGTAGCCAAGGCTGCACAAACTATCAATGCTCAAGTTTCAGGTTTTATATTAAGAAGATTCGAGACTCTTGAATGATTCTCCATTTCAAATAAATAATACTAGTATTAATGAAAGAGAATGAGTTGCAAAGTAGTAAGAAATAAAATTGTACGGGAAATAGAAAGAATACATTTAAATATTAACACTGCTGTATCCTTCAGAACGGATATAGGAGTTGAAATTCACACAACTGTGGGAACCTCAGTATATATTCTAATTCAATTGTAATTTAATAAGTTCCATATAAGTTCATATAAATGGGCAGTGCCTAAAATGGTAGGTTAAAACCAAGACTCGTAATTGATTTAAAAGATTATAATTAATCAATGATTACAGACCGTTATGTAATTCTTGAACTGAAAGAATATTTTTAAAATAATTATCAACTACAGATTTAGAATGTGGCTTCCATAAAATATTAATGAAAGAGGAAGATATTGAAACAATGGCTTTCTCAGTTAATCATGGAAAATATGCACTAAATATATTTCAAGGAATTATGGATAACATTGACTATAATGACCTAAATGATGATAAAGGTCATTTTAAGCTAATAATTGAAACTTTAAAAGAAGCCAATATAAAAATATCAACTCAAAAATTTAAATTTTTTTAGATTCATGTAGAATTTTTAGATTATAAGTTACCAAACAATCAGCACAGTATATTAATTATACTAAATTGAGCTCTACTAGGACCACAATCTTACACTTTATAAGGTATCTATTAAAATTTACATTAAAGAAATTATTATTCTCTGTTTTATGCACAGGTTTAGGAACTTAAAAATTTGATATTCGACGAAGCTAGGGCTTAATATAATTCTATCAATTTTTCTGAGTTGTATAAATCAAATTATATATGACCTTGCTTCAATGTTGACAGTAACTTTGCCACAAGGCACTGACGTGACAATAATGGATAGCGGCACAATGGCCGGATTTATGGCATCCTACCATCTTTACAACTCTACTTTAATATTTTAAGTTCAAGTTTTCTCCATCCTACTAGTCTGTTCCTTCACTGCCAACAAGGGCTTTCAGAAAAAAGAACGTCTATCTTCACAAAAAGAGTTGGTAACAATAAAGCTACATTAGCTGCCTGTTTTTTGGTTATCGCACTTAATCAATGTAGGTAATCCATCGCCTTATATTATGTAGTAGTTCACAGATAACTCTGTTTTGGGTCCACACTACAATACATAGAGTAGCTTACCCTAGTTTTAATATGAAACATTATTAACTAGTGTAATATTTTGTTTAATATTACTAGGGCAATAGTATAAAAAATTTGTTTCAAATGAATATGTGAATAAATGAATTTTGAATATGTGAATGCTTGTGCGTATATAATCGGAAGTACTCCAGCTAAAGACGACCAGTACTCCAGTAAACACAAAAAACAAATACCTTACGAGTAGGTCCTCACAGTTATTGAACCCTTTAAAAAAATTGGCCATTTATTTTAAATTATCAAACAGTTTTTGTATTAAATTTATATTTAATAATTTTTATATATACACAAATAATATTAGTCTAGTTTATATTTAATTTTAGATTACTTTAAATTAATTATTGTGGTTTTGAAAATGGCACTGTAAGTAAGTATTGAATTAAAAACTTTATTTTGTAAATGAATAATATATAATGAAAGGTAAATTTTATATTTCTTATTTAATAGTTTTGTCGTTATATATGTGCTTTTATCTTAGAAATGGTTAGAGCAATTATAACTGAAAAAGTTTTCATTTATGCATTTCTTTTAAAAAAAATTTCTCTATATAAGTTAGACAATTTTATAATTAATGGTATTCAATTATATTTGTTGTGAATTAAAGCTTAAAAATCCTTCCAACCGCACTGACATAAATTGGGTTTAATAAAAAACAAAGGACCATTCAGTTTCAATAATTTATATAGTGTGAGATATATTCAAAAAGACTTCATTTTGGAATGCGGAAAGACTGCAAATTTGGGATTAGCACCATATTGAGTTGAGATATCGATATATATATATATTTTAGTTAATAAATTTTTGATGCTGCTTTAAACATTTTTTTATCCATAATGAATATGTCATTTAAATGACATTAAAAATCATGTAATATTAAAAAACACATTAAATATACATATATAATAAGATATTATTCTACTATCCAGCATCCACATTAGCAAGACTTTGGCAAAGTTTTTATATACACTTTTACTTCTTTACTAAAACAAACAAAACTCGAAAATACTATGTATTTGCTCTCAAACATAAAAAGCTTACAAAAGTCTGGCCAGTGTAAACGCCAAACTAGAACAGTCTGAGTGTCTACACAGGCTTGACTTTGTTAAGATTTTAGTGATTGAATGCAACTACACATTGTTTTCGATTTTCGTTTGCTAAGAGAAATTTGTAGGTGTTAGTGTTAGTGCCTGTAAAAATATTACTAAAAGTCTATCCAAGATAGACAGTATATATATATGATATATCTATGAGTCAGTTTAAAGTTATCTTGAAATCACTATATATTTGATATATATATAAGATGCAAAATTCATCGAATAAATTGTTACAATTCATTTTGAAGTTATAATGCAATTTACAGTACTACTGTTTTATTTAAATTGATTTATAAAAGTTACTTTTTAAGCCTTAATTATTACAACGATCGTTTTTTTCAAAGACTATTATCATTCACAATTTGTATTGACTATATTGCAATTCATTTGTAAATTATATATATACATATTGTAGCTACAAAACTTAACATACATAAATGTTAAAATAAAAATTTAGTCCGAAAGTTAAATAAAAATATTTTACATTTATTAACTGACTTAGAACTAATTATAATGTGTTTTAAATAATCATAAAATGTTTTGTTCATTACGAAATGTGTATTTACAACAGTAAATTTTATTTTAAGATACACACACACTATATAATTTTAATAAAAAGTTAATTATATAAATGTGTTTAATATTTTTACAAGTATACATTATTCGTTACATATGATTGCGATTATTATTATTTTAATATATATATTTTTTAAAAATTTTTCCCTAGCAAATTTATATAATATAAACAAAAATAGTAAAGCTCATTAGACAAGATGATAAGAAAACATTTACAAAATGAATTAAACTTAAAAAAAATTTAATTTAAAGTGTAGCTAATATTCTAGTAAATCCTAAGCAGGCGGAAACAATTGTCTGACCAACGCCCCAAACCATAGCATATATAGGTGACATTGGCAAACTTGAAGCGCGATGTACAAACGCAATGACCGCACTGCTTATGATGCCACTCATAGCCGGCGATAGAAAACCCATCACTAATATCAAAATTGAAAAGAAACGTCCGAATTTATGTTTTCGCAAGGTAACAAAAGCGACTAACGCCGCGCATGTGTGTATGAAAATTGACGAAAAGAGAGCCCATAGAAATACATGATACCACATTTCGCGAAATGTGTTCAGTCGATTTTGTGAGCGCAAGCCCATAACATCTGCGATCGTATCCAATTCATCAGAGTCATCTGCGTAGGATAACATTACAAGTTGCCGCATGTAAATATTCCTGATTGCTAGAAATCTATTGCTTATAGGTTTTTGTAGCTGGTTTTATTTTAGTATTTGGACTTTATGTAGTATTTCGCAATTATTTTATATATCACATTTAAATTAAGCTAAAGATGTACTTTCTTTCAAATGCTTTTGTGCAATTTTTAATTAATTGTTTGACTTAGAAATAATTTTTATTTACAAATATTTTCTTGCTGAGACGTCTTTGTGTCCAGTAATTATCAGGAAATCCCTTTAATATTCATATATAGCTGATCTGAAATCAAAAAATAATTTATAAGTTATAAATATTTATTATATTTTAAAAATTGTTATATATCATATTCATTTAGGATTTCCCTAATTTAGTTTAATTTGATATAAATTAAATATAGTATTAAAAAATGTGAATTTTGTCGATATAAAGTGTAAATTTTAATACCATAATATACGAGTATGTATATTATCATTTAAATTATATATTCCCTAATTATATGTGTATTTAAGTTGTGAAATTAATAATTATTTAATGTAATTAATAAACGATGTAATTTTAATAAATTAAATGCTTAAGCAAATTTTAGAGTAAACTCTAAATTAGAGAAAACATTGAAGAATCTTTTTACAACTTTAAAAAAATTAAATTACTTACTTATATTATATATTAATTTACCATTTTCCTTAGTTTAACAAAAACTACTGAATGAAAACTCAAATGAGTTTTCATTATTTATTTTTATAATTGCTTAAAGTCCATTTCACTTTTTTAGCTTGCTCAGCATTGCATCAAAAAATCGACCCAATTCCTCTAGGGTGTTATTTTATATATTATTAATATTATTTTGTTTAGTTCATTTCAATTACAAACAAATTTCTTGTTTTCTTTTACTGAAGTTTGGCAAGTATTATATTACGCCCATTTATTGATATATATGACATATATTTTTACAACTTTGCTTTATTTTCATTATGAATTGATTTTATTTACGAAATAACCTTTGACATTTGATAAAATTTCAGCTGTGCACAGATGTCAAAATTAACTGTCAAAATATATTAATGCTACCAGACTATTTTTGTAAATAAGTCATATATATATAAACTCTATTCGAGTGAAGTGTTCGTGGTAATATCACGAGGTCAGAAGTATTTAATAAAATCTTTGTTTTTATTAATTGATATATAAAATGTATATAAATAATTTGATATATTAAAAATGTAATTAATTTTTTTGTGTGATATATTATTAAGTAAAGTTTAATACAGCGTTTACATTGGCCGAAAATTTTGAATGAGCCATTTGAAAGTGTTTACATTCGTTCTATTTCATTTGTTCTCATTTCAACAGCTGATTTTTCAACTTGCGGATGTTGATTGATTTTGGGCTTTGCCAAAAAAAGAATGTTGGCATGAAAAGGTTAAATATGCCTTCAGAAAAACCTACATTAGAAAACTTAAAAACATATTTTAACTGTCGATGAAAATACTTTTGGGAAGTAATAAGTTCTAAAAAGCAGTGCATCGTTTTCAAGAAAATGCAACCACCAAACATTTGTTTACCTTTTTTTGTAAATATGTTAAAAACAGCTTTTTAACCTGTCAAAATGCCATGAAGAGCTTTCATTTAGGGTATGTTCAATGGATTCCTTTGCATTTGGAACGTATGTAGAATGCATTCGAACGTCATTCATACAGAATGTGAGAAAATTGCTCATTTTTGTGCTTGAAATTTTATATGCAAGAATGAGCCATTCGATACTCATTTTCGATTTTTGACCAAAATGAGCCATTTTCGGCCAATGTAAACGCCGTATAAAATAGCTTTTAAAAATTTTATCAGCTGTATAAATGAGCTCATAATAAAGGGAACGTTTACTCATTAATATAAATGAGCAAGTGCTTAATTGAGACAGTGAGAATGTACTATAAAATTCAAATAAATAATTTCTTGTATTTTATATTTAACGTTTGGGTATCAAAAAATAAAAAGTATTAAAATAAAATTATTAATAAAAAAATATATTATTGTTAGAAAACTTACTTAAAAACGTAATTACAAAAACAGAAATAAGAAACAAAATCAAGTTAAGATGAGTAACAGGTTTTATACAGAGCTAATTATGCTAATTCATTCGCTAATCTGAGCCAAACAAGTAAAAATGTTTTGATATATACAAATTGCAAAATCTCATTACTTCTGCTGCGTGAATAGGATATAGCAAATAGCAGACGTGTTGTCGTGCAATCGACTGCGTGCAGCAATTCGGTTGCGGTACTTGACAAATTAATACAAGAAATAACACTGGTAATTTTACCAAACAAATTTTTCTTCAGTTGATTAATCACTCCATTATGAATGTTCACCGACAACTTTATATTGCATTTACAATGGTCGCAAATGACGCATTTTAAATCACTCATTTGAAGTACTTTTAAGTACTTTTTGGGAAGTAGAAGTTCCAAAAAAGCTTCATCGTTTTCAAGGAAATGCAACCACCAAACATATGTTTGCCTATTTTGCAAATATGTCAAAAACAGCTTTTTCAAACTGTCAAAATGTCATGAAAAACCTTTATTTAGGGTATGTTCAATGTATTCATTTGCATTTGGAACTCATCAACAATCGGAACTCATTTGCGCATATGAGTTTTTGTATGCAGAAATTAATCTTTTCTCTCTCATTTCTGATTTTTAACCCAAATCCGTCATTTGAGGTCAGAATGAATGCCATATTAACCATATCTTAAGTGGAATATAAAATTTTGTGATGAGTTCAAGACAAAATACATTTTTTCTACATTCGTACAGTATTCACTTTAATTAAATTGAATAATTGTTTTTAATATTTTTTAACGTTATATAATTTATTTATAAATTTATTTATTACCTTTTTATAATAAAGCTGTTAGCTTCAGTAATTTACATTTAATATATTTCACAATAAAGTTTTCGAAAAGAAGTAAGCTACAACGACAAAAATTCTTTTATATCATTTTTAATAGAATTTTTGGTTGACTATATGTTATAGCTGTTTGATGTTTTGCTAAGAGCAAGAGTGCTTTAACTAAATTCATAAATGCTATTTCCGAACAAGTCAATAATAATAAAACAGCAATTTTGAGTATTGGCAAATACCCATCATCAGCGAACTTGGAATTATTCTTGTATTTAATTATTCGTAAATAAGGGCACGAGTACCAGGGATTGAACTCGTGCCCTGCTAATTTTAATAACTAATATTTTTCATTATATTATAAAAAAATTTTAAATAGAAATAAAACAATACTTATAATTTAATTTTTTTTAATTGAACACATTATATATATGTTTTGGCTTTATTTAACATAAATGCTGGTTTTTGGCTACGGGTACGAGTTTTGTAATTTGTTATACCAGTTGTAACAGCTTATTTATTTACGGAATTAGGTGGCAATCTTTTGTATATTTTGACAGTTGTGAAAGAGGGAGACACCTACTTACCACTTTACAGAACTAACGTCCACATTTACAGAAGCATTTTCTTAGTACTTTTTCATTGAAATTGTTCGCATATAACACATTCTGCAAAAATTTTGGATTGCATATCTTCAAAAACACATTTAATACACTTCAAATTTTTAACAAGATAGCAACCATTAGTAAAATGAGCAAAAAAGTGGATTACTCTTCTGATAGTGATCAAAGCGATGAAGATTTTTGTCCAGAAAATGCCGGTAACATAGAACAGCTTAGCGAAGAAGATACGGACGATGAAATCGAAGAATCAGAAAACGGTGTGGTATCTGCGAAAAAAGTGAAGAAGTCTAATAAAAATGGTAGTAAAAAGCAAAAAAAAGAAAACACTTCAAATGATGATGATATTGATTCGTCGTCACTAGAAAAAAGAAACACACGCCAAAAAGCTAATTCCAACAATGCGCAAGAGAAGTCTATCATTGAAAAGGATGCATTAGAATCAGACGATGATGAAAAGTCGCGTACTGATGCGCTTTGGGCTGATTTTCTAAGCGATGTAAAAGTTGTGCCTAAAAAAGAAAAAAGTTCGACAACCGCTATAAGTTCCTCCAAACCAAGTTCAATCTCTAATAAAGCTAAGAGTTCTGTTCAAACAAAGTCCACTGTTGAAGAACCTAAAATAGAAAAGCTAGCTGATGAACCTGTCAAAAAAACACTAACTGAAGTGTTAAACTTTGCTGGTGAGGATGTGGTCGTACAAAAAGAAGTCAGCGCTGATAGTATTAAAGAGAATAGCCGTGGAAGTGGAAGTAAACCAGTTGTTAAAGGTATTAAACGTTTTTCTTCTGGTGGAAGTGGTATAAGTTCCATAATTAATCAAATTGGCAAAAAGAAAAAAATGTCTGTATTGGAAAAATCGAAGCTAGATTGGAATAGCTACAAAGAAGATGAAGGCATTGATGATGAAATAAAAACATTTAACAAGGGCAAAGATGGGTAAGTTAGTTTGTACTGCTAACAAATGAAAAAAATAATAACATTTGTATTCTCTTAGATTTTTGGAGCGTCAGGACTTTCTTCAACGAACTGATCTACGGCAGTTTGAAATCGAGAGAAATATACGTCAGTCGCGCCGTAATAATTAAGTTAAAAATATTTTCAAATAATTCTAACTATAGTTTAATTTATAATTATTTTTAAATGCATATAACCTAATATAATTATATGTACAATGATATATATAATATATATATATAAGTGTTTGGAGGTAGCCTTAGTCGAGGCTATATTCAATTAAATTCAAAGATCCAATATCAACATTAATGAAGCACATGTGCGTATGCTTTTTATTTCGAATAAAATTTATGTAAATATTCATTTGAAACACATTATTAACCAGAGCGTGTAATCAATAGAATTAAGCTATTATTTATCAAAAAGTTCTTATGCCGATCTTATGCTTTCTGAAATTAGAACATGATTACTTAATAAGCTCTAAATATTCCATTAGTTTTTTAAGATTTTTTTTAATAAAACATTGTAAGTCAGAACATGTTTTTTAAATTTTACAATAGAACTTATATAGTAACTAAAATAATTTTTTAACCGATAATAAAAAACTGTATGTTAAAAGTTGTTGAAGCAATTTTTAAGAGTTTGGTTTGAAAAGATAATCACTTCGCCGATAAAAAAGTTTATTCTGCCATAAAATTGTAATATTTATTTTATCTTAGCTATGAAACATCATATAGTATATAATGTAATAAAGACTATTGTAAAATTAGATTAGTTTTTTAGTTTTGTTTAATATAACCACAACGAAGTACCATATACTGCATTTCATACATATAAAATAAAAAAGTTTATTATTTGAATCTGTATTTTAATAAAATTTAACTTAACCGAGCTTAAGATTGATTATTTAACACTAACATTGTTAAGAAGCAACACTCATTCATTTTTGTTAAATTTTTTAATAAATTTTAATACATATTAATACATATTAATATTAAATATACTATATATATTTAATATATTAATGTGTTTAAAATTTTAATAAAAACGAGTAAGTGTTTTATTTATTAACAATTTTTATGTTAAATAACTAACGTTAAGCCGGGTTAAATTAAGTTTTATTTTATAAAACAAAATTATATGAATGTCGTAAGGTACTGAGAGGTGAGATATTTTGAACAGTGATTGATTCTTTTATATCCATTCAATAAATGAAGATTAGAGACAGATAATTTTGTAAAATACAGTAAAAAGTAAAGGGACATAATAGCCAAATACTGTCCAAGGCGACGTTATGAAGACGCATTAATGACGAGTTAGTGGAGACGCCTTAGTGGTACTAAGTATGAGTCAAATATAATAATTTATGTGCATCATAACTTACTAAATTTTTGGATGATATAAATAACGTGTATGCTGAAATGATACATTAAACTTTAAGAAAATAACTAATATGTTTAACCCAGAAATTAGTAATAAAAACTAATAGAAATAACAAATTCTGTTTATATTTTGGTTTTTTATTAAAATAAACAAAATAAGATTAAGATAGAAAAT
The DNA here is from genome assembly GCF_002237135.1 of Teleopsis dalmanni. Lineage (NCBI taxonomy): Eukaryota > Metazoa > Arthropoda > Insecta > Diptera > Diopsidae > Teleopsis > Teleopsis dalmanni. The sequence continues at coordinate 93,094,451 of NC_051847.1, read as the reverse complement.
TATAGTATATGTTATAGCCTAGGTACTTTCTCGTTTCTATACAAACCCATTCTTTTTAGTGAAGGATGAAATTTAGCTGAGAACTGTGAGTTATATTTGATCGTCTATGCGAACTATCGAATTATTTAAATGAGTTAGTTATTATAACTCATTTGTTGTTGTAGTAATCCGTTGGAATCCTGTAATCCATCCATGTCTTTTGCTTCATTTTCCTTCGGGTTATGCGGTTAGTGATGGGGTATGTGGCTATATAAAAGGATGCGATCACTATATGACATTGAATTCACACTGAACCTAGGGACATGACTCTAACAGGTCAGTGGGTTTGATTTTATGTCAATAGGGCATTGATTAGTGAATGCTTTACGACTACTGAATGAGCCATTATAGTTCTTGTTGTATGTGAAATATGTCTCTCTTCCTTTGAGATATCATGGAAAGATTTATCATTATCGAGATAAAAAAAATATTGTATCCGTTTGAAGGACTGACATTTTCTGACAATGTTCGACACCATTGAGGTTATTTTCATTGCAATTTGCGATACGAAGGTAGGGATTGACGGAGCAATGGGGATTAACGATTTTACTCTTTGTGCAAGAACAAATTGCTTAGGTAGCGGCTGACATTGCTCTTTAACCAGTACTATTTTATATATTACAAAGACATACGATAAAAGCCCATCAAAACTAGTTCCAAGTTATTATATGCCTGAATATTATTTCATTGTATAAAGTAGGTTTTGGGAGAATATACTGAGGTATTTCAGCAGATATTAGCTCGCCCTATTTTTTGTGTAACATAACAGACGTATAGATCAATATGATATCTGTTTCTACTGTTTAAGTTGAATCCTGTAGCAAAATACCCACTTAGGTCCTTGGGTATTATTTATTTTTATTTTATTATTAATCAATTATATTTTATTAGAAAATAAAATATCTAATTCCATACATAAGTATCGGAAATCAAATGTTATTGTTGTAAAAGACTGCGGGCTTATTGTATAGGCTTCAAATATTATGAAATATTAACTTTCCCATATACAGGGTTTTCAACGTGCTATATGGTCCTCTTTACCTAAACTTATCACTTGAAGAAATGAGTATTATAATGTAGTACATGTTAAATGATGGGGAATCGTTCAGAATGTATTTATCACTGACATCTGAGATATATGTTCTGTGAAAACATGTGAAAATATGAGCACTAAGAAAACGAGGTGCGTATTTAATGTTCATGAAGATCTGATGAGGTTGCCTATATCTTGTGAAGATAACTACTTGTATCTTTCTATGAAAACAAAAACTATAAAAAATATCTTACTATTCTCATGCAGAAGACAACTTGTGAGATCGGATGGATTACTATATGAGTTGATGATAAGAATATTTTTAGAAAAGCTTTTTAACAATTCATTTGCGATAAATATATTTTCTATGTACAGATCTGTACAATTTGTTTAGATTCAGATTTATGGTTTTTTTATTAATATAGTTCTTATGAACTTAAAATACGACTCGAACTGAATTTGAAGAATCAAGCAAAAGCTAACCAAACCAAGCCAATTATGCTGAGATTTGCATTCTTAAGACAAGTGTGGTGTTGTTTGTGGTATCTTAGTTGTTTCCTTTAGGAGGAACCATAAGCGCAACATTGTTCCTAAAGAAAGCAAAGAATACTGTGTGAAGCTGGACTACAGCGATCATAGCTGAATCAGCATAAACAGTAAGTTAGCTTCAATGTACTTGATATAGTGTAAACAGGAAGCGTTACTTTGTGTGTAGGACAAATTGCGCTTTGTCTTTTATTTGCCTTGATTTTTTATAATACTTCAGCTGTTGTTAGCAAATTCGTGATTCGAATGTGCCTTCGTTGCCGCCTTCTTAAGTCGAAAATTGACATTAAATATTAATCATTGAACCCAATAACAGAAGTTCTATTATAATTCACTTAATTTTCAATCAAAGATCTTGCAAAATATTATTTTCATCACAGTTGCGACGATTTCTGGTGTTGAAGCAGTCTTTGGATATGTTTTATATGGATCGCCTTTAAGAGTGTCACTCGCGAGTGACAATCTCTAAATAAGTGATCCCAATTAAAGACCATTTCGTTTGAAAGAGAAGATTTTTCCAAAAAAATTTGGCATTATAAACAGTATAAACTTTAAGCCCTTTAAAGGGTTTTGTGTAATCAATAGTGAAATGTATACAATAGATCTCTTCCGGCCGTAGTAATAATAATATCTTCCGGCTATAATAATAATAATAATTGATAATAATTGCCTCTAATTTCTTTCTAAGGAATTTAAGCATTAAATGATGTCGTTTAGTTTTTTCGACTTTTAACAAATATATTGATACGTTCACTTCAAATCGTCGTCATTGTTTATAAAAAACAATGGATTCACAAATCGAAATGAAAGTTTGACATGAACGATAAAAAATATTAGAATAATAATGCAGTATTGGTTATATTATGGAGGCATATAAGATGCGTGGTGCTAAACACGGCACCACTGTCATCACTCAGGCACTATATTCGCCAGATCTGGATCGGTGCGAGTTTTTCCTGTTCCCGAAACTCAAATTGCCCCTTCGTGGTAAGCGTTTTGAGTTGATTGAATCGGTAAAAGAGAATTCGCTGAAGGTACCAAAAGCCATACCTTCACGGGCCTACGAAAAGTGTATGGAAGATTGGGTTAAGCGTTGGCATATGTGTATCGCTTCAGAAGAAGCATATTTTGAAGGAGATAAAATAAATTTGGAATAAAATATTAATTTGTGTGTTTTATTTACAAAATCCGAGTACTTTTTGAGCAGAATATATATATATTTACTTATAACATTGATCCTGATGACTCGATAACATAATGGAAAGTCATCTGACATATGGTATATAATGAGTTTCACTCTTTTAAGTTACATTATTTGCATATGATGGATAGTTCCGTATTACTAACTTAAAAAGCAGTACTTTCTAGTACACTTAGATTGATGCACTTGTTGAAGTTCGAACTAACTAATAGTACTAACTAATAACTAATAAATTAAAATAGTTTACCCATTTGTTGATAAAATAATATGTTTGTCGTAATTTTATTAAATATATTAACATAATTACATTCATCACTAAATTTGTGACATTGGCCTTAATTCTGCGGAGGTTCTAGAGCCGTCAAAAGGGCCCATTAGATATGTAAACATTTTAATAATTTTATCAATTTGAAATTTTCTTGTTTAGTTAAAATCTCTTAAGTTTGTGCTTCGTTTCTCTTAAAATTCGCTGATGAAAGCTTCAAAGCTCTTTCAAAACTCACAGTTGACTCTTCAGTTTACAACAATGCGAATTTGTAATTCCAAGTGGTAACCAAGCAAGCGTTTGGCTTTTGATTTTGCCAAGCCGATCGGTTGATTGCGTCTCGCCTTCCACTGGCGGTTCGTTAGGCTCTTATGGCTTCTTTATTTTTATGTGTGCGGCGGCGCAACCAAAATTGCAACTTTATCAGTCGCCGAGTTCAGTTGAATTTCGACTTCGCGCAGTGAAACTACTATCGATGCTCGGGTTAGTGATGTTACGAGTTTAAAATTGGGTCTTTCTGGTAGTTCGCAGTGTTTTCATTGATAACATGTTGTGGTTGTTGTTCATGTCGTCCGCATTGCTGTCGTGCCGTTGTAACTGGTAAAGCGCGTCCAAAAAACCTTAATTGACGACTTTAATGTGGTAACGCCAGTGTGGAGCAGTTGCCCAAATGTTTTCTTCCTCTTCTCTTAATTGAAAGTATCTAAACGAATATCGATAAAAGTACATTGAATTATTCAATAAAAGTAGTTAAGGTGCTTGAAGTGGTGAAAAGTTTATTAAAAGCAATAAAAAAAATTGTTAATAATTTTTGGTCACTGCATTTCAGAAAGCAAACAAAAAAAAAAAATTTATTAAAATTATTTTTATAATTTCTGCTTAAGCAGCGTTTAGTTTAAATAATTTTTTTAATATTTGGTGAAAGTGTGCTAAAGTGAAGGAAATTAAAATAAAATAATTAAAAAAATTAAAACAAAAAAATTTTTAAATAAAATTATTTCATTAAAATATTTAAGAAATAATAAAAAAATTTATATTAAGTATATTTAAAGTTGAAAGTGAGTTTACGGTGGTTTACTTAACTATTTGAAGTCATTTCTAAAGGATAAGAAACTTTTACTTTAAATTAAATTTAAAATCTGCAGATTTTACTATACAAACAAAGGTCAGTATTTAAAAAAAAAATTATATAAATATAATATTATGTAAGAATATCAATTTTGGTGAATTAAACAAAACTTAAAATGAAAGAAAATAGTCTATAATAATTATTTAACATTGTTACCTCTCTTCGATGGTCAGAAATTTACAATGAGTAAATTATATACAAACTTACTTCCATAACTCGAACTCCTATAACTCGAATTTTCTACAGTCGAACTAAAAAGAGTGCAACAGGGTTTTAGAGAGCAAATTACACACAATTTCGTTTCCATAGTTCGAACTCCTATAACTCAAATTTCTCTATAACTTGAATAAAAATATTGTCACGTGCCAATAGGAATATGGGAAAGTGCAGTCTATAAATGGAATGTTTGTTTTAAGTATGAATCCATTTTGATGTTAGGGGAAGTCCCTTTTTCTAAAACAAATGTTTAAATTTTTCCTTCTTACGCTGCTTTTTGTGCAAATGCCAGTCGCTAGTATTAGAGCTCAGCCTTCCAGGAATAAAAAGGAAGACTCATTCAAGAAGAATGATACTATAACTGATGATCACAAAAAGGCTTCGAATATATTCGGATCTCTTTTTACTGAAATTCGAAACCCTAATTTCTGAATATTTCACTTCACTATAACTTCTGTGCTATATTTGATTTCAAATAAATAAATAAATATCTTAAGGTTTTAGTTTCTTTTAAAAATAAAAAAAATCTTTAACTCGAAGTTATAAATCGAACCTTTTCTTTACAAAATGGTACTTTGAGTTATGGAAGTTTGACTGTATTTTAATAAGTCCCCGGATTGAAACTATTTTTTTTTAAATATTCTGAATAATACCTCGATTTATCCTAATATTCAAAACTATTTTATTGGACACAGGCATTTAAACATCTGTGAATTTCTGTATTGCTTTAAAGCGCTTTCCATAAAATACATATTTGGAAAATAAGATGACGTGATATGAAACCATATATGGGAGTCATGTGGACGAAGAAGGGGATATAGTTTTGATTTAAAGAAAATAGTGTTATTTAATCAAATAAAAAATAGTGTTATTTAATCAATTAGAAAAAACTACATACTGTACTAAAAGTTTACATCAAAGCTTTGGACTACCAAAGCAGAAAATTCTTGTTTCAAATTTATTATGCCCGTTAAGTACATTATATATATACATTGTGACCGAAAAGTTTCCGGTCATAAATAAATAAAACGCAAAATTCTTAATCTTCATCAATATTTATTTTATCTCCTTCAAAATATGCTCCATTAGAAGCGATACACAAATGCCAACGTTTCTTCCAATCATCAAAACATTTTTTATAGGCGCTTTCCGGTATGGCTTTGAGTTCCCTCTGCGAATTCTGTTTTACGTCTTCTATGGATTCAAAACGCGTTCCTCTGAGTGGTAATTTGAGGTTGGGAAACAGGAAAAAGTCACACGGTGCAAGATCAGGTGAATACGGTGGCTGTTCGATGGTATTTATTGAATGTTTGGCCTTAAAATCGTTGATAATGTTGAACAAATTGAGGTGAATCGGAACAAGCCGGGCGTTGACACGTCGCATACACAAATTGTCCACCAAAATCAAACGAGCCATCTCACGACCGATGCCTAGCTCTCGTGCTATCTCTCTAACACTCACATGAGGATTTTTGAACACGATTTCCTTTGCCTTTTCAATGTTTTCGTCGGTGGTAGAGGTCGAAGGTCGTCCAGAACGCGGCATGTCTTCGACGGTCGTACGACAGTCCTGAAAGGCTTTGTACCACTCATAAACTTGAGTTTTCGATAAAACTGATTCCCCATAAGCCTTTTGTAGCATTCGCAACGATTCTGCACACGAAATTTCGTTCGAAAAACAAAATTTGATGCAAACTCTTTGTTCAATATTTTTTTCCATTGTTTTTTTCGCAACGCACTACTGAGGTGAACTGGTTTCAACAGCTGCCGTAAACGAACTGTCTGACAGATCGCGCTCATTTTTGGCATAGTAATTAAGGACAGTGCTGCCAAACTACATAAACTTAAAATATCGAAAAATATACAGCGCGCGAATTTTAAATGAGAACCTCCGAAAACCTTTCGGTCACAATGTATGTAATATAGATTAATTGGCAAAGTAAAATTATAATTCAAAATACATTGTAGGACTTCACAAATATATGTATGTTGTGTCCTCTTATTATGTGATCTAATATTTTGTTAACTATCTAATTCATAATAATTAAATATTATAAAATGCTGAAGTGGAATTTTATCAATATAAAATTTTTTTGCGTGTTGCAATATTTATTATTTTATTATTATAATAATAATATTTTATTATTACTTTTTTATTATTTTAATATTATTTTATTAAATTTGATTTTAATTTCAATATGAAAAAGGTGACTATTTTCACTTTAACAGAAACTGTGGCATTTAATAGAGAAGTTTCGAACAGTAGTGCGCTATAACAACAAAAATTATTTTTATAATTTTTCAATTAATTACAGCTGTTTCAAGTATTGCCAAATGCCCATAATCAGTGATCTTGGAGTAATTCTTGTATTAAATTATTCGTAAATAATTTTTTTTGAAACTGTGAGTACCAGGAATTAAACTTGTGTCCTGCCAAATTTGAAGCTAAGAGTCAGTGCTCCTTAAACAACTCTGGGCAACTTTGCCTCTGATACTCTTCATACTCTGCAACTCTGGGGAGTATGCAGAGAATTTAATTAGGAGTTTTATTAAAAAAAATCTTTTATATCTAGTATAGATAGATAATTGAAGAAAGTTTAAATGCCATTCAATAGTCCAGTGTTCCGTAAGAACCATTATTATCTTAAACACATCCCCTTTGCTCCTGTAGTTTGAGTCAGAGGATCTATATTTGGAGTTATAGGCTATTACAAATTTACAAAAAGCCGTTGCGATAGCTTTTTGCTTAATTTAAAGCTTAGAGTAGACATTTTGGATGGTCTTCACTATATTGAATACCGATTTTTATTCAGTTTGTTGTATAATATATTATGAAAGGTTAATTCGAGTTGGTGTTGATCAGCTTCACTAAACCATTTTTTGGGTGAACCTTTTAGTATCTTACTAGGAATGTGAGGTGATGTGAATATTTATGTGGGTTAAAAATCGAAGTTATTTGTCAGTCCACAAAGTTGTAGGATTACTTTCAGATAATTTTAATAATTTAAAATAAAAATTTATTTTATTAAACAGTTCATTTATCATTATCTTATTAATAATGAATACATATATGCATAAATATAGTCCTTAGATGTTTTTCGGGGTGTTTCAAACCATCAAACAACATATAATTTAGATATACTGTCAGCTGCTTTAGTGTTGTACTCGGGCTTTCTATGTTATATCTGTGAAGAGGTTTCGTGTTTCATCTTTTATTTATTTTTTAACCCTTGCAATTATAAGATTTCCATAAAGATCCGTATTTGTGGTCACTTTGGGTATACACCATTCTTCGCAACATTACGTTTTGCTAGATTTAACGTTTGTCAATATTTGTTTTGGTCGATTAAACACTTGGCAGAAAGTGTACATTGTAGTAAGTGTTGTCCCAGCTTGCGACACTCAACCAGAGCTGTGAATCTGGTACTACGGGTGTGAGTGGCCCGCAGCTTCGGCTGTGCTGACCAGTTGAGGTGGGTAGAATGATCAGGTATTTGTTCATCATTCGTTCGGCGTGGAGTTGTGTATTCATCATCGGGTTGAGTGGTCCTTGCATCAAACCAAGGTGGAAGTTATGTCCTGCACACATTGCTTCATTGGCACCGGCGGAAATTCATTAAAATTTCCAATGAGGCGTTTATCGGCGCATTATCTTGATTTATATGTTTGTAGGTACCCACGCTAAACAACACTGATACTGTCTGGATTGTTTGTCATACTGATCAATAAAATATATGATTTATATGATATCCAAAGTTCTTTATACTGCATAAGAAGTGTTTTGCCAAACTCAATATTTCATTTCATATCATTATTCACATTATATATTATTATTATTATATATAAAAGAAACAATTTTAGTATCATATTATTGCGTAAAATATATTGAAATTGAAACTAATTCTCAAATAAGCAAATTTTTAAATGCATATTCCACATTACTTTAAGGAAGAACATTTCAATAAGTAAAATTCATGTTTAAGATACAATGTAACACAATGTAATTATCTTTTTTGGTATCTAAAGCTTTTCAACTCGATATCTCAAATAAAAAAATTTAGTCTCATGAAACGGAAATACAATCTGTAGTGCTTATTCATTGAATGGGGCAATGAAACATGCTACCTTGGTAGCATAAATGCAAGATGATGAGTTTTTAAAATCTGGTTTGCTTTTTAAGGGAAATTAAATATTTGTACTACAAATAAATTTGGGATGAACCAAATTCAAGTCACGAATTCAAAAACTCTGAGGTAGTATCAAAACTTAATTTGATTTATATTCATTTTATATAATTATGAAATCATTGCATAAATTACATACATAATTAATAAAATTAGTATGTAAAATATTCACCCATTGCATGCTCGAAAAATCATACTGGCATATAATTAATTCTTTTTCTTTACAAATATTTCCCTTTGAAAGAAAAATCTGAAAAATCCAGTTAAAAGCAGGAAGGAATATTGAACACAAAAGACTTAAGCAACGAACTTGATTCAATTAAAACGAAACTCGTTCAACGAATGAACGCGCATCCATCAAAAGGGAGTGGAACTTTTTTCTGTTTTATTTACATTTTTTACTAATATTATTACAATTTTTTGTTTTGGTTAAGAAATATTACCTTAAAAATTGCAAAAAAACCAAAATTTTCTTATTTGTCAGTGAAGCTAACTACACAGTCATTTAAAAATAGTGTCGTTTGAATTAATTTGGTCAAGGCCAAGCTTACACATCTTTAGTCAAAATAATTAATAGAAAAATTAATTTTTTCAAGTACCAAAACTTTTGTAAATTGAAATGTTTAAACATTTTTTTTTATTGTTAAAAGATAAAAATGTTAAATTATTTCTGAATTGTCAAAAACATTAACAATTTAAACGTGCAGCCGTGCAAATTGTGATGATCATCTCGAATAAAAGCAATCATTCACAGTTCGTTGTAAATAATTTCAGACCTCAGACTTCAGATTTCAGATTTCAGACTTCAGATTTCGCTAGATACTCGCCTCTAAGCAAATGTATTTACGCGCACTTAGTCTTTGATGCCTTGAAGAAAAAAAATAACAACAAAGATTGAATTTAATATTTTATTGAACATTAACATAAAATTAGGCAAATTTTTTGTCATTTTTAAATAAAAAGATTTAATAAAAACAAATAAATAAAAAATGATTTGATGAGCTTCGGCTGTTTTTAACTGTAAAAAGATAAAAGCTTAAAGGTTTTGTAATTATTCACAAAAATATTTTAGTTTTACAATACAAATTTTGTTTTGTTTTCTTAGCTCATTATGCAATTAAAATTGTTTAAGACTTTAATTAATTCACTCGATTTTATAATGAATTAATATAAATTAAAAAACGAAATAGTTTTTTTTTTGAGAATGTGAGGTAATTTAACAAGTGAATGGCTTTAGTACTCAATTCGATTGATTGAGCTTTATAAACTATACTTTTTGCCCGACATTTTCCGGCGTTTATTGGTTTTCGAAAAACCTTAACAATCTTAAGAGTTAAGTTAATTGATTTGTGGTTTTCTGTTTTCAAAAAATAAAAAAAATTATCTCTTGGTTTTCAATAACAATAATGATAAAATTGCATTAGTTAATAAAGTTCTTATTAAGGTCTGTGTTGTTATTTGTGATGAATTACATCACTAGATAGAAGTGGTCCAAGAGATTTTATTTTATTTAAGTAATAGGCTATTAAAGCACTCGACCTAAAATTTAAATTGTGCGCCCAACTAGGACAATTTCAGACTATTTATAAATCTTGTAATTGCTGTGGGCTTAATTTTACCTATTTGACTTGGGACTAAGATCCCGCTTCCAAGGTAATCGAGTTTAAGTTAGATATCAGTTGAGACCTTCCGCACCAAAGTCCACTTAAGTTTAAATAATAGGCCGTTGTGATACCACGGATTAGCCCTTTTTATATGCACATAAGAAACACTTTCAAAATAATCGGCCAGCATACAGACAACCCTGAAAGTCACGACATTATTCAAATGAAAGTTAACTAATATAACAAATCTTTAAACTTGGCTTAATTCATAATTTGTCATGATAAAAGCTTCGTGAGGTCAGTAAAAAAAGACGTCCGAATATTTTGAATCTTTTATTGGCCAATGATAAACATTGACTTATGAGGTGGAGTACTGTTTATTCCTCATCTGGAGAACTGCAAATTCGACAAATGTCATTATAGGTTAAAACTAGTCTCAAAACAAATATGAATAATTGGTAGCCCTTTTAAGTATTTTATATTATAATTTTCTCATATTTCTGTGCAATGCCATTCTTAAAACTAATAATAAAATGTGTTTAGGATTATTAGACTGATTTTGGTTCCATAACATTTATTTTAGTATAATGTTGAGAACCATATATATAATTTTAACGTAGTTAAAATGATATTATAGTAGGATAATATCTAATTAAAAACATGATTTTTATCTTCTCATAAATATAAAGCAAATAATTTAAAGTAGTTTTAGTTCACATCTTCGAAACGTCGGCGATAGTTATATAGACTACTATAGGTATAATTAGAAAGACAAAAATAAAAATTAATCTATAAACTTTTATATTTCACTCTTCAGCCTTTTTATTAGTTAAGAATAACTAAAACAACTCAAAAACTGCTTTCACAAGCCCTCAACCTTTTTGTGGGTTAAACTGGGCCAGGTCAAAACAAATTATCAAGGAGAGGGAAAATCATGTGCGGCTGAAGTACTGGGAAGACTTCCTAGGACTTAGACAAAGCAAAGCACTGATAAAATCGAACTCCTATAAAAACATTCTTAAATTCTCAAAATGTAATTTAAAATTGATAACGGTTCCATTACAGGTCATCATGACCTGAAATATCATCTTCATAAACTACGATTATCTGCTAATTCGGAATATAGATTATGCCTCGAAGATGAGAAAAGTACTATGCATATTCTTTGTGATTGTCCAGCTTTAATAACGCACAGAAGAAACTTGTTTCATATGGAATTTCTGTCACCAGAGAAAATATTAAGAATTCTTCTCTAGATTTAGTTTTGAACTTTGTTCAAAAAGCTTTAAAGGGTTTTGTGTAATCAATAGTGAAATTGGTGCAATAGGACTCTTCTGGCCGCAATACCGGCTGCTGGGCGATTTCAAGTCAAAGCTTTAATAATAATAATAATTAAAAATAAAGCAAATAATATATAAAAACATAAAACGAAATCTAAAAGTTTTTGTCGTTGTATGTTTAGGAATTGAAGGCAGACTAAAAGTGAACTCGTTTACCTATATTCGAAGGTATTTCGGAAGACGATCTACTACTTTTGTGTGATGAGACAAATACTCATCTAAGTTTACCTATAATTATCACCACAGCAATAAATGATGATTCAACTCAATTCAATAGATCAACTAAAAATTTCATTAAATAATCCGTCCTTTAGTAATTGTAAATAAGGTGGTTCCGGATCTCTGCTACACAGTTCCATACATAAGCCATTGTCCTTCAATTTGCAAGTATTTTTAATTTAGTTTCTGAGAATTGTAAGTAAAAGTAAATTTTTAACTGGTTGCCAAAATTTTAAATGTCCAAAAAACAAAGACAAGAAACGCAACAAAATTAAAAAGACTATAACTAGCATTTCAAGATCCAAGCATTGCAAATTCGTAGGTGATAAAAGTTTTGCAAGCATCTGCCAGTTTCTGTGAGTGTTAAAAACTGCAATTAGTTTCAGTTTCTTACTCAAGCAAATTTTCCCACTTCGCTTTCTAGTTATATGGAAATGTAGCTAATCAACATATACAGCAATGACTGCCACAGATACTTTTTGCGAGCCACTTACATATTAAAATTGTGACAAAAAAAAAGTATCTATAACGAATGTATCTACAACGATAACAACGTCATTGATTGTTTCAAACTTCAACTTAAAGATTGATATTTGGATTTGGATTGTTACAAAATCTATAAATGAAAAAAAAATTAGCAGAAAATTAAAAGAAGAGGCAACAAAACAATAAATAAAACACAATAAAGGCCAATGAATTAGCATAGAAAGTCTTTTTGCATTTTTTTATTTTTTGCATATGTCATAAGATACTCGCACCTAAAAGTGTTTTGTTGAGTGTGCAGATACATTTCGTTAGGTTCGGTTATGAATATATGAATACATTCAGTCCGCACTCAAACTCAAACTCAAACGTCACAAGCGGTCAATGTTTTTTTCAGTGTAGGTAAATAATTTCTTTGGTCTGTTGGAGCCGTTACTAAGTTGCAATAGATATTTTTCGGTTGGCAGTTCACTAGGAGGAAGTGTGACAGAGAGAAATTCACTTTGAAGCCATGAATTACAAGGCACAAAAGACATTCACAGACTGTCTCAAAATTGTTATTGTTTTGCGGTATAATTTCTCTGAACTTGTATTGATTTATGTTAATAAATATTACCAACTATTGTAGAATTAACCGCTACTTTATATATATTTATAACTAAAATTTAAACCATTGAAAAAAAATGCTAATTATAGTTTTTTTGCACGTCAAGAACAATTACAGTGCTTTTAATTAAATATCAAAAGTTTTGCAGAAATAAAAAAGTGGTTAGTTTGGCGGTACTGAAACCCTAACAGTCTTCACTTAATAATTTTTCTTACGAATTAATTGTAACTTAATATCTGGCTCTAGAAGTAAAATCTAATGAAGGTCTATTTTCGGTTACATTTTGAATGTGTTCAGCAAGATGTTGTCCTAAAACTTTATCTGGAGATTTAATTCTATCAGTATAGACCCAAAAAAAAGTTAATATTTTTAAAGTTTAATTCGAGTAGGTCTAAAACTAAGAGATAAGCATGAATGAGACTCATTAGGTTATAGGTATTATGTGAGGGGTACTATTGCTATTTTTAGTTATAGTTACATACATATTTACAAGATACAAAACACAAGAAGATATAAATTTCATATATGTAATCTACTCTATCAGACTGGACTACAAAGAAAGCGAAATGTTTAAAGTAGGTTTAATACAGAGAGATCAGCTGAAGTCAGAAAAATTTTAATTTGTTCATGGTACGACTCGATTTGAGTCAGAGTTGGAGTTCATGCAAAAGGTGGTTATATCAGAAATCCGATATTAAATTTTAGAAATTTAATTGCAGTCCAATGTTTTTTCTGTTCTTAAAAATTAATTTAAAGAAATATACGTTGCAATTATTTTGAGCCTCCCAATGCAGATTGTGCTGCTTTATAATGCAGATACAAAATTAATTTGAAAGGTTTCTTTAAAGTGTGCAGGAAGGCAGAGGCTCTGTAGCATGACTAGTGCACTATTCGAAACAATATTGGAAAAAATGTTAGTACTCGTTATAATGTAAACTTAAAACATGGGTTTTTTAGTTGTATGTGAAGTTCATAATTCGAACCAGTCTAGAAGTCCATGTAATATAAAACCTTAGAAAAATTGATTGCTTTTCTAATTTCCTCTAAATCTTCGTAAGTAACCGATTTATACACTATTTTCAATTGATTAATAATAACAATAATTAATATCTATGTCCTAACAGATTTCGATATTTAGGTGTGATCTAACCAAAAAAACTCTATTATATCCAAATCGGATAAAAGTTCTTAATCGATATTTTGGATTTTTTTTAATACCTATGCTAGAATGGCTCCGAAATAGAAGAATTTAATAACCTTCGTTTTTTGGCAGAGTTCAGTTCATTGAAAAGCTACGTTTGAGGGCTTAACTTATTTGATTCTAACAAGAAAATAAGATAATTTTGTTGCTGAACTTATAAGCACTGGAATTATACTGTCAGTGTAAATATGACTACATAAATAATATATAATTATCAATTAACAAAAATAATTTTTAATAGTTTTTAAAATAAGCACCAATGAGTGCAATACAATTATGCAAGCGCCTGTATCAATCTTCCACTTATTCTTCATAGGGTGGTTGAGGTACGGCCTTCAATCCTTTTTTGGTAAATTTAATCCATGGACCGAAAGACGTCCTACTAAGTCATGTCATACAGGGTTTTCTTTCTTAAATTGGCTTCGTCTGAATTATACTGTAACTCTTGACAACTCCAAATTTTAAGACCTGTAAGTTTAAAAAGTATATATTGAGGAAATAGAGGAACTTTCTAGTATTTTATTTTATTTTATTGATAATTTGACAATGCCAACTTCATATTCTTATAAAAAGGCAATTTTCAATAAGCGGCAGATTTTGTAGTACATCTAGATCTGCACTTCTCGACAAATTTTTTAATGGGTTTATTTTCCTTAATATTGCAAAATTAAGAAAAAGAAACAAAATTGAATAAAATAATGCTCAAATAGTTGAACCTATTTTAAAATTTTAATTGGGAATTTTTCAAAATCATTGAATCAAAATTTTTTCAAAAATAGCTTAAGATATAAATTTGAGTATATTTTTCTTTTAATTTTTTGGTAAGATTGTAAATTCTAGTTGTTAATCTGGTAAGATATAGAATAAATAATTATAGAATTCCAAAAAAGATTTTTCTAATCATTTCGCTAATAGATTTGAATTAGCAATCTATATTTACTTCTGGATTATATTCGGAGTCATCGGGTTTTTAAAATTTGCTTGGTGAGTTTGGTTGATTATATAAAACCCGGGTTTTTCTAAAGCCTAGTGTCAGATGAGTAGGTATGTTCAATTACATATGTTTAACTTTTTGACAAAACGCTGGACAAGCGTGACCTTGTAACATCGCATAACATTCAAATGTATAATTTTAAAATGAACTGCTGTGAAGCGTTAGGTAACACAGCAATACAATACGTTACTAACTTAAAGAAAATAAATTCTGGCTATATTTTTTACGTTCGTTTTTTAAATTATAAATTCCTGATACTTTTTACACACAATGTAAACAATTCAATTTTAAAATGATTCAAATTTAAAATGAAAAAATTTAAAGCAAAATAATCTTCTAGTCTTTACCTTATGTTTACATTTGGAATAAAAAATTTGATTCACATTCACATTCTACGAAAAGAGTGAAGTGTATCTATTCAATTGCTGATGTTGTCTTGAGCCTCGAGCCGGTAATAGAAATGTTAAACGCCACTTAAGGAAAATACCTTTTTAATATTCTTATGGGCCAACCTTGTCAGAATGCATTCCTTTTGTAATTTAAAAAGTAAGCAGCATTTAGGTACTTGAATAGTCTTGTATATTTGTTTTGACCAAATGT
This sequence comes from Teleopsis dalmanni, assembly GCF_002237135.1. Classification (NCBI taxonomy): domain Eukaryota; kingdom Metazoa; phylum Arthropoda; class Insecta; order Diptera; family Diopsidae; genus Teleopsis; species Teleopsis dalmanni. The sequence goes on along the minus strand of NC_051847.1, from coordinate 93,078,790 downwards.
TGGAGGGTTTTCACTAAATTTTATCTTCCATATAATAATTGTCATTTAACACAATAAATGATTTTTGAAACCATTAATATATAAAATTTTAAAAAACATAAATTATTTTTTGAGAAGTATTTATTAAACAAAGTTAGAATATTTGGAATTGACTTGTAATGTAAATTAAATTATTTATAAAATATAAATTTAATTTACTAGATACTAAACATATATTTTTCTAAAGAAGTGTGACATCAGTTTGAACCTAAAGCCAATATAAAAACTACAGTATTCAGTAATGCTAGACTTAGACTATGGTACTGAACTGGATAAATATGCAACAATATATTCCATTTTTCATTGAAAATTTATACAAAAACATTTCAAACATATTAAGTCTAAGTGTGAACATAGTGTAATTATGACACATTTATTATTAAAAAATAAAAGATCTTTTATATTATTAATATCCCCCTTAAGGATAATATCCTTGATATTCTTAAAGATGATATTTATAATATGTAGTATAACTGTGATATATCCATAATAAATGTAAAGTCTGTCATATTATTAACATACTTAAAGAGGATATTAATCATACGTAGTGCATATATTTGTGATATATCAGTTAAATGATTAATATCCTTAGGGAGGTAAAACAGAGGGTCCAACAGTAACAATACATGTATATCATTCTAATATAAAAACATATTTTGAAATAATAGATATATAAGATTTATAAGGTAAATGTGTGATGCAGATCAAAACTCTTTGTGATCTAAAAGACCACTTAATTATGATAATGATTAAGTCGCAGGCGTTATTTTTAGATAAAAATTATTTCATAACATCATTTACTAAAGTGAGTTAAAGTAGTGCACCCTTCAAGTTGTCATGACTCACATTTTTCATTCCATAATTTGATTTTTGCTATTTGGTTTTATGGTTTATTAAAACCCAGCAAGCGTATCTTTTAGTGTCAATAACTAAGCTAGAAATGCGAAAATGAGATAATATCAAGTTTATTGAATGCATAAAACACTTTCACTGCTGCCAACTCATTTAAATCGTTTTAAATGAAATAATTTAAGAGTAGTCAAATTTTATTATAATACCTAATGTGCATTATAATATCTATAACAATTATAATAATAATTATACGTTATTATACGTGACTTCAATTTTAATCTAGTAGAATTAAGTGCTTTAACAGTTATAGTAATAAGAGTAGTATATTGATGTTATAGTGTACTTTAGTAGATAGGTGGAGATCTGAGAGATCCTCACCAAAATAAGATAAGCATCGTTAAAGGATGTTTATAAAGGTACACACTTTTCAAGATGTATATATCACTAGAAAACAATTAATTCTAATATCAGGGACGAAGTTTGAGTAAATAATAGTTATCGTTTCAAAGTCTGTGAATCCAACTTTTAACTGAACCAAACCGACATAAACGGAAGATATAATCCAAACTTCTTTAACACCCGGTTTCAGCACTTCTTGCATTTGTCACTGTTGGCAATATTTAGCTTAATAGTCGTATTAAAACACTAACTAGCCTTCTAACTAACTAGCCTTCAGATTTGGTATATTTTTCATTCTATGATTGTATATGATCCTAACAGTTTTACACGTATTTAAGATAAGTCAACTGTCATTCATTTTTTCAAACCTATATCTAATTATCTGTAGATATCATGCAGCAGCCTACGTATTTGGTTTAGTTGGTTTTTTCATGATTGCCGGCGGTTTTAACAATATCATCAGCTATTTTATTTACATTTATAACTCAAGAACCCAAAATATATAGCCTGTGGTTATAGGCCTATATGTTAATCACAGTTTTGGAAGAAATGTAATATAAATATATTGTTTTTACGGCCTATAAACTATCCACGAAGCTATTCATTTGAGCTTTGTAATAGTAATTATGTAGATATAGTAAATATTTCTATCTGGAACACATCAGAGTAGTCAGCTTATGCATAGCAAGCTCAAATCTTCCTCGTGTCAAACAAGCATCTGCATAAATAATAAAAGTATTTTGCTAAATTTCTTATTTGTTAATCTTCATTTTCGGCAATTTTTACTTTTTCGAGATGTATTGTCAAAATCATATAATCTGAAATGACTATGATCTTCATCTTGGTTCCATATAATCCTCGCGGAGCATAGGGCTTCCAGTGAACTGACTATATGATTTAGATTTATGTGGTTATCTAAGTTGTTCTATAATCAGTATCCCTTTTGAAGAGCTTACTGCATTATTCTCTACAAAATAATGCTTAATAATTACTTTCTTTCAGTTCAAGAATTGCTGTTTGAGTTGTTCTAATGGGCCCCTGCCACAAGTTCAAGCGAATGTTTTCTTTTTCATTACAGTATGTTACACTATATCAGAACAGTATTTAATCATATAGTCAGCGTAATCGTTGTGTAACATCAGTGCCTAAGAATTGAAGAGAATTTTCATCCTTTTAAAGTACTTAAGTTAGAATTTTTTAAAATTTCTTTGACATATAATGAATTAGAAGCTTAACTTAAATATTGATTTTTTGCCTCTATGGTTATCATTTTATTATTCTAATAGTATTTTTTTAAGTAGCTTAAGAATTATATAAAAGATTTCCAGTTCATTTATTGCATGGAATAAACAATATTTAAGCTTCAGTAGGTACTGTTTTCCATCACGTTATTTGATGTCTTTCATGACGTCTTGCATTTTGTTGGTTCTAAAACAGCGTAGTTTGAGAATTATCATCATACGTCTTATGTGGGGGTATGACAGATCCAGCTATATTTCTGTTTTTTTACTTTAGTATAAATACTGTGCTGATTGGTAACTCTTAGTAGTTTTTTGTTCTAAATTGTTCTAGGCCCTCAACACATTTTTTGTGGAGCTTAGGTTTCTCTAGTAATTAATATTGTCATGTCTTTACAAACTGAAGAAAAACTTCTGAAAGCTATTATATTCCAACTCCTCCAAGCTTCAATAAAATCGGGAGAGTTAAATTTGCGTAACTCACTGGTTTATTCAAAGAAGATGGGTTGTCTTGGAAACAAATCATGGTTTTGAATTATGGTTACCTGAATTCCATGTCTATATTATTAACTAATAATATAAAATTATCATTTGTAGGCCTATTTGACCAAGTCAAACTTGTGGTGATTTAATTCGGACTTGTCGATGATTTATTATAATTAATATCTTCCTCTAATTGATGGAAGAACTTAATGGACTTTTAATAGATAAATCCATTAATTATAAGGTAAATGTATGCTCCTATTACTTTCTTTTTGCCTATGGCACTGCTTCAGTTCACTTTGTTCCAACTGTTTTCTTTCTTCAAAGTTGCTTACACGCGCCAACTTTTGCCAGAAATGCACTTTCGTTTTCTGTTTTGAGTTTCGTCTTCCATCGAAGACGTGCAGTACGAGTGTCTCTTGAAAAGTGCAGTGTCCAATTGATTGCAGCCGAAACGAAAACTGGAAATGCTTTAAATTACAAATAAAAAGCAAAAGAAACGAAATATTTGTGAAATGGTGAAATGTGGCCAGGAGTAATGCGGTGGAAGACAACGCCACACTACGTTTACTTAAAACAGGTACATTCGTTAATTATGTAAACAAACCGAATTCCGCAGAAATGCATTTAATTAAACATTGCACCACGCAAATTTATGCAACGAGTTAACATATTTTTGACTCAATAACTTCATTTTTACCTAACATTTTGCTAAAGAGATCAAACTTTATTAATATGGTTTCAGCATCATTATAATTATTGGATACAAAGTACGTATATTCAATAACCGAATATGGGGCCATAAATGTTAAACTTGACCAGCTAGTTTCATGTGAAATAAAAAACGCATCTATATACTATTTGAGAACCATTTTTATTCCACTGTCTTTTAAATATTTTCTGGATCTGTTTTTACAAAATAGTGTTGCCATATCAGACTCATGAACTATAAGATATTTTTACAATAATATCTGACACTACTCGTCACAAAATAATTTAAATTTAATGTCGCTTCCTGAATTCTTTCGGAAAAAACGAGTCGCATGGAGACCATTTATATTCCCAAATCTGGAGAGAGTTTGTAGTTCTACTGGAGTTATGGGTTTATGTGTATAAATCCATTGATATTTATTTTTATATTGATTTAATACTCCGATAGTTATTTTTTTTAAACTGATTTATATGACGATTAGAAGGGTTATCTCTATTGGTACGGATAGTATATAACAATATATGTCATTAATCAAATATATTTTAATGGAACAGAACTTTGTTATTCATCATCAAATTATTCGACTTAGTTATTCGAAGTAAATTTATTTTTTTGATAAAATACAATCAGAAGAGTACTGTTATTACTGTTAATACTGTTATACATTAATAAAATAACACTAGTTTACAGTCAAAAATTTTCAAAGACGTGATCTATCTAAGACGTGATTTTCTATGGGGAAATTTTCCATAGAACTTGAAAATCAGTACGATTTTTTCTCCTGTGTACCGTTTTCAAGTTATTTGCGATTGTGCACTGCGACCTAAAAGTTATATTGTGCCTCTTACTCGGCTTAGAGTGTTTCTCCAAAATGGTTTTTTTTAATGAAAGACAGTATAGAGCCTACCTTTCCTAGTCTTGAATCTTTATGATAAATGAAATACCCTCCTAGGTGTTTGTTCCGCTTGTGCCTCAGTACTCAACTGATTGGAATGTGATTATTCAATCTACAGTGACCGGTTAATAATTCCGTAATAATTCTTAGGTTGTTTTTTGATTGTGCTATGCATACTTTGAATCGTTTTAGGTTGTAAGCCCTAACAGCATTTTAGATTATGAGATTCCTTGTAACCTTTCCCAGTAGAGTTCTCTACTTTTTCCTCTGCACCATTCATAAGAATAGATAGAGTTTCTTTGCCTAGACCACAGAATGGTCTAGCATGTCCCGGAATCCATATTAGGTGCACCTGATTGTGCACCTAATATCATCAATGCACTTCCATACCAGTTTAGATGATACCTGGTAGGATATGAGTGCCATTATAGCTGCCATTCATCACCTATAGCCCGTTCAAATAAATAGTTTGTTAATATTGCAGGGATCAGATAGGTGTTGTGGGTTATGCATATTGACATGGGTTATATTTGACAAAATTATAAATTGAAATCTGTTAAGTATGTATTTTCATAAATGAAATTCAACCTTAAAACAATGCACTTCGGTTGAAAAGTTACACTAGAGAGCAACTTTCTAACAAAAGTCAAATGGGCTTGCGCTCCTAAAATCATATAACCATCAAAAGAAGATAGAAAAGAATGAACTTTTGACGTACGACCGATGTTTTGGAGGTGTTGACCGCTTTGTAGTGTGTAAGCCTAGTGTTAACACCAACCTTTTATTTACACAAATAATAAATAACGCAGTTGAAGACTTCAAAACTATTCGCGTGAATTACGAGAAAATTATGTGTTTAACATTTTTTAAATCGCATTAAAGTTTAAAAGTTAATAGAGTTAAAATTGTACGTAATGAGTTCAACCAAAGAAAAAAAAAATAAACTCATATATGTATATGAGCAATAAAAACTTATGATTTAAATGGCTTGAAAGAGTTAAACATAAATTTCATAAATGGTTTTTTTTTTCAAATAAAAATTAGATAATTTTTCTATTTCATTTCTCACTCCAAAGTCTCATCTCAAACATTGCCTGTCGAATACATAATTATTGGATCTGTTTGAAAATATTCAATTCATATTCAATTCGTTTTGCGGTAGTTCATCGAATACTTGAAACGAAATCGAAAGTGGCAAAAAATGTTTAAAAATATGTTGTCAACTTATTAAAATGGAAAAAATATATAACAAACATATGTGATGTGCACGTAATAATCCATAAAACAGTTTGATAGAGTTAAAACTATGTATATAATATTGATTATTTTAACAGGTAATCGAGGAACTGAAAGCGGAAATTTTTTTCATTTAATACGAGTATCATTTCTGCTGTTCGATGTTCTGACATAACTGGATCGATACATAATATCGACTTCATCCACTTGAGAGTGTGTAATCGTACTTTATGATATCTACAAATTTAATACTGGGTGTTTAATACAATGTTTGTAAGGGGTATAACCACAATGAAATAGAATTGAACGATGAAAATTTTTATCCATTATAACAGGAAAGTTAAACTATAGGATAGGTTAGGAATAAACGAGGTACCAGTTTCCAACAGAGCGGAGCACTACGACCATAGTTGATCTTTGTGCTGCAACAGACCCTTACCGCCTTCCGAAATAAAGCCAGAATGTCGGCCATTGAGGACCTCCAAATGTCAGAAGGGGAGAGTAGTTCTCAACCCAGTGACCTACCTCCTCCTGGCCTAGATCAAGGCTGGGCAGTCACAGTCACTGAGTTATACTATAGATTCTCTCCATTTACTTAGGGCTCATTTATTTCACTCTAACCAAATTAAATATACTAGAAGCAGATAAATATATTGATATTGTAATTAAGTTATTAGTTTCATTAACTAATAAAAAAATCTTTTGCGACCTAAATTAGTAGTGAATTGAAAATCTTCAAATGTTCCAGAAAATAAAACAAGATTTGTTCAAATAAGTATGTAGTATAAAAAATAAAATAAATATGGTCTGGATGAGCAGATAAAATAACACTCACTCCAAATTTAAATAATGTAAATTAAGTATGATATTGGCTCAGTGTATTCAAACGTGAGTCTATGTTTCAATATTGACAGGGGACGATATTGGGGACTGGTGTTTTCAATAATATTGATAGTGTTAACGCTTTGAGTACCATATTTTAATATTCGAGTATACTTGTACTTCATATTTGGATCGTGTATACTGAATGAAGTAAAACAGAAAGCAGATTTATTATTCGAGTAGCTGGAGCATTTCCGAACATTTGGAGTGTTCGATTCAAATGTTAGGATCAGAGAATACTCGAACTGCTTGAGCAGTTTGATATTTTGAAGCACTATAGTACACATAGGTCATGGTATTGATCACAATGAATATTTAATTTGACTGTAGGAGCTATCTTTTTCATTATCTCTCTCTCTCTCTCTCCCTCTTTGTTGTTTGCGAGGGTTTTTGGTGTCATTATAAACATTACAGTTCTGACTGTTATTTCACTGCATTTGTGAAAACGATAACTTTTATTTCTGAAGAATTAATTTCATATTTTTAAATGTGATAATTTTTACATATATTTGTTCATTTATATTAATACATTACAAATAAATACAAATTTATAATAAAAAATTATAAACTAACCGTACTTTGTAGTGTCAAATTTGGTTCTTAATTATTTAAATGCTTTTAATTTAGTTATTTTAAGTGAACTTGTAGTAATATATGTAGTCTGACTTAATTAATATCATTTTCAATACGCAAATTTTTAAAATTTTTACGGTACTATTTAAAAATATTTCTAATAGTTTTAAACTCTCTATGGTATTACTTAGAAAGTGGAAAGTTGTTAGAGAAGTTTTTACTGAAAGAAGAGTTAATGTGGTTTTGAAAAACCGCATATTAATTACATAAATGAAGTTAGTCAAAATGTCACATCGGTGTACTAATTTAAAAGTAATTAGTAAAAAAATTATGAAATTAAATTAAAAATATTAGACAAGTATTAAGGTTTTAAGGGTTTCAGTTATTTTTTAATTTGGTTAATTATTTTCATGCAGTTTATAACTTCCAAAAAGCTACTTTATAGCACTTTTATTGAAAATGTTTGTAAAATTGTAAATTTACCAGTTATGCATATAAATAACAATTTTAATACCAAACTGTGTGATGATTTCAATATCTATATTAATATACATACTTAAAGTTAGAAATTAATTAATTTCCAAATTTACAAACTTTTGTTACTACTATTATATGTCTGTAGTTCAAGAATTTTTGATTAATATTGCAACTAGTTTTATGACATTACGTATATGTAAATATATCAAAAAAAAAAGGTATGAAATAGCGCTATACTTTAAACTTTGCAACATTCAAGTTCATCTTTTAATAAATACAGTCTAAAAATTATTACATATTATAAAAGTAGTACTTATCTAAACTGATAAATGCCTTAAAAACCTTATAAACCTATAAATCAGTGACGACTGCTCTAAGGTGCGGAGGTGTGCGGTGAACACCCTAATATAATTTGCAAAATGTTAAATAACATAGGTATATAAATTTATTAAGTATCTTTACATCAAGAATTATTATTATTTATTACATTTCCATATAAATATATATTTTTAAAGTTTTAGCAAAAACAATTAAATATAATTGTCTATGAAAACTCAATTAATTTGCTTCTGTTAGCCGCTATACTTGTTAGTTGTGCTCATATATTTGCAGCTCAAATCACAGAACATTTTTATTATATTCGTCTCTCCCCTTTGTGTGCAAAGAAGTTGGCCGCACATTCATACGTTACATATGAACAAAATAATGTGCGTGTGCTCCCGTTTGTAATATCAGAGATAGAGATTTATATAGTGGAGAGTAATTTTCTGTTCTATTCGAATATCAACTGTATGCATACGAATCCAACATGATGATTTGCCAAAGTGGTTGCATGAGCGGCTGAAGTTTGCAGCTCATCTCACTATACATTTCTATCACATTTCGTCTCTCCCCTTTTAACAGCAGCACCCACGAATTTCTGTTCTTATTGTGCGGGGTACTTGTGCGCACATTGCAAGTGGTTTCGATTTTGTTTGATCACTGCACAAACATGTATGTTTCTAAGTACAAACTCTTTTGTTTGAAAAAATTTGGTTTGATGTTACGAGAATTATGTGAAAAGTTTTGTTTCTTCCATATTGATATAATATTAAATTTGTATATAAATTATTAATTTAATTTGTTTAATATGTTATTTTGTTAATGAATTGTTAATATAATATTGCGCGAATATATTGTTGCCTTATATAATATAGTTATTATTAATAAAAGATCTCATATATTTTAATATAAGTGGTACATGTAAAAACAACATTAAAGAAGGGCCGCACACCCTTCCAGATAGGGCACGCGTCGTCACTGCTATAAATGCATCTGCTTGATAAATGAAGTGTCATATTTCCTGGTGGATCTACAAGGCCAATTGGCCCATTGTGTTACCCTATATGCATAAATTTATCTGTTGTCAATATAGAGTTACATTTCAACACAAGCAAATCATTTACAAAAAAAGGTTTGTAAAAACTTTTAAGTTTGGACTTTTCGCTGAATTTTTAATAACAGTGCTATAAACTAGCATATTTCTGGTAAAAAACTGCATGAATATAATTAACAAAATCCAGGAATAAACAATTTGTTTAGTTCTATGTATAACAACTTTGTAAAATCAAAATAGCTAGAAATCAGAAATCTAAATACTTTTTTAAAAATACTTTTAAATTATAACACCAAAATTTTAAATTTAGCTAAATTTAATTTAAAATAAATTAAATATTTTTAAGTTATATTAAAGAATTTACCAATTATTTCGCAATTGTTGTGCCATGTAAGTTTATTTTATATTATTATTTTTGGTGTGAGGCTTTGATTAATTTTTGTTTATAAATTATATCTGGTTTTTTTCAAAATCAATATAAGTCTCCTTACAGTAAAAGTTTTCAAAATAACTTTCCACTATTTAGATAGGATAGTACAAAGTTTAAAACTTTTCAAATATTTTCCTTGTTTCACATAGTGCCGTGGAAATTTCGAATATACTTTATTTGGAAATGATGTAAATGAGAAGTCAGATATTGAAAGTAGTTCCAAGTTCCAAGCCTAATTTTTTATTTAGACGACCTTAAAAAAAAATATTTTACTATATATTATGATATTAAGTTTTGATTTTAAACATTTTGTTTACTAAAACCTGTTAAACTCATTAATGTAACTAACATTATGGCATTAATGTAAATAACATTAATGTAAATTAATGTAATTTAAAACATAACTCAACAAAATACTTACAATAATATTACTAGTTCTATATTTGTCCAAAGCAATTTCAAATCACTTTGTACATTATGACTAGATAAGGTTTTCTAATACTAAGTCGATAATTTCTCACATAATACGGATCAGTAATGACTTTGTCTTGTCTCTTCTTTAACTTTATAGTTTAAGCAAAGAATCTATAGTACAAAGAAGTGCCACGCTCATACAAATGAAATACCCACTTTATTTTGCTGGTGGATTTATAATAAATCCACCCAACCTCATGCAACAATGTTCGATCGAGTCACAACTGGTATGTTGTTCAGTTCAAACTCATTGCAACCCACAATTGTTTTTATATGCCTGTTTCTTTTGCCTTTCT
>NC_051847.1:93052269-93068329 GCF_002237135.1 Teleopsis dalmanni | reverse complement strand
AAAGAAAGAAACGAGAAACAAAAATTTATTTAATTTAAATTTATTTAATTTTTGGATTTGTCCTTTCATACTTTGCTATTCGAAAACCCTCTAAATTTTAAAAAATATAGCTTCTTTGTCACTATAAGAAGAGCTTAGCTATATCAGCAAAAACAATACATATTTTAAATGTTCAGAATATATATATTATATAAAATTTGAATATAGTATATATAATATCAACATAACTTGCATTATGTGAAAGTTTTAAAAAACTTAATATACTTTTATTCACAGTCTTTGTGTAGATTCCATAAAGTTATTATTTACATATTATAGTTTAGTATTAATATGGTAAATATCAACAGATATTATATATGTCATTCGATTTCCAACAAACTGAGCAATATTATGGAAAATTTTACCAATGACATATTTACTTCACATGGTTCTAAGACTTCAATTTTATACGCAAGTTTTACAGCCCTTGTGTGTGATCTTAATATACTACCTATATACATATTACATTCTAAGACAGCTCAGAATTTTCGACTTTTTCTATAATACTAAGCAATTTTAAAATCTGTTGTGGATCATTCTGAAATGTCTCTGAAGTTTGGTCTTTTCTTTAATTCAATTATACTATTCTTCTTCCATACTAAGTGCCCTGTCTACTTCGACTGTTGAGTAATATAATTGCCATTATTGATTATATATATATAATCCATAACTTCTCTAAAAAGCATTCTTTTGATTTTAATAAACTACTACAATAGATTCTTAAGAATTGACAATAAAAATCGTCTTTGCATTTCGTTGAATTATCATGTGATATGCTTTTATTTTACTCATAAAATAATTATTGTTTAATTAAAGATTAAAATCAATTTTTATTTAATTTAAATTTAATTAATTTTTTAAAAATTATTACTTTAAATTCCAATTTAACGGCAGCTATGACCGTCGTGACTCTTTTACTTAATAGAAACAATTGTATTTTATTGGAGAAGTTTCGAAAAGTAGTGAACTACAACAACAAAAATTGTTTTTATATTATTTTAATTAATTGACAGTTCAATACTTAGTACTTGAAGTCTCAAAAAATATTATTTACGAATACTTATATATAAAAAATAATTCAAAGGCCGCTGAGGATGGGCCTTGATAATTAGTGCTTTGCGAATATATCGCAATAGGGATAACGGGCAGTAAATTAATAGGGCAATAACGAGCTCCATAATCGAGTAACATAGTAAGACCATAAAGTTCTAAAAACAAAGTATATAATAGATTCTTAAAATGTATATTGAAGTCATTGTTTTGCACTGTTCTACGTTAGTCGTCTACAGAGCACGTTACCAGAGATCTACCTATTTATATAAAACTATTAATTGAAATTATATATCCGATTATTGACTAGATTATTTATTTTATTGATAAATTCTTATATATAAAGTAAAGCTAACTGTTCTAATAAAAATTGAAGAAAATAATGAGGAAAGATGGATTTTGTTAAGAACTCCAACAACATTTTTTGTGATTGTCTTAGCTGCAGCAAAAAATAATGGAAAAGCATTAAGTGTCAAGAAATATCCACAAAATTGAGTATCGGCCTGAACGTTTAATATAAATTGGCGTTTAATATGAAAATCTTCTAATTTCTTGTTTATTTCTGAATTGATAACGAAACTACAAAAACATGAGTACAGCCCGCAACAAATCAAACTAACAAAATTTCATCTTGACAGTACAAAACTCCAAAAAAAAAAAAAATAAATAAAATGGAATAGACATTTTTGACAGACGCTTTTAAAAACATAATTGGCATGCTCCATCACACATTTCCACTTCGAAACTAGCACTACTGATGCAAGGGTCCTACCAAAAAAATAAAAAAAAATTATGAAAAAAACTGTGATGGAATAAGAAAATTTTATCATTGCATAGAAATCACGTCACGCGTACAATTTACGAAATGAGCCACTTCAAAAAGTCAGGCAGGCAAACGGACAGACATGGAAATAGCTGCACCCCGCCGTAGAAGAAGACGAGGCACTTTTTGGAAATATTTATTCAAATGCTTTAAACCGAGAAGCTTATGAATTTGAATGGGAATAAGCACAGTAGCCAAGCAAATCTTTTTAAGAGTTCTTCTGATTTTTCCATTTTATTTTAATTTCTTCAACGGAAATTAAGCAAAGAGGAGCACATTTAAAGCATCTCATTGTCATTTCCAGCAATTCAAAATAATTGAAGGGGGCTTAAATGTTACTGGGTACAAACAGTGTCATTGATATGACCAAATATGAGCCCACTTAAATTCCGAAAATTTGTAATTTTCAAAATGTGTGTCAAGTTTTCATCTAACAATAAGTCGCACTGTGTCACTTCTATTTTTGAAAAATGGAATGGAATTACGAGCAGAAATTCTAAAATTTTTCACTTGGCTTAAGCAGTGCCCACAGAGTTTCGGTATTAAAGTATTTTCCATGACAGTTCGTTCGAAATAATTGGAGCATAATTCAACATTTTTCGTCATAAATGCAATGCATAAAATTCTGCATGACGTGACCAGAAATTAATAATTTTTGCTTTAAATATTTTTATTTTTATTTTTTATTTTTATTTTTTCACTTTGCCAACGCAAAAGTGATTGATCGATTATTAAACGGAACTGCTAACTCACGTCACGTAGAAGCAGTTGAAGTGATGTAGGATTTTAAATGAATTCTGTGTTGTAGAGACAAATGCCGTTAAATAAACTAATTAATTAAGTTAATTAGTTTATGATTAAAAACTTTAATTTGGTGTCAAACGCGAAATTTAAAACCTAATTGAGTTAAGTAGCTCAAGAATGCATACAATTCACTTTACACACATAAATATCTGCTGCATTTATCCACATACAATGTGTACGCATTATACCTATGTAATATATAAATATGTATTTATATGGAAAAATAAAAAACCATGCTTACATTATAGCGCCTTCCTAATTATCTGAATATATGTTCAGCTACCCAAATTCAAACACATAACAATACAGACTATTCCTATCAAAATCATACAGCAATTAATTTTTTGATCAAAGAATTGAAAAAAAACGCGTCAACCCAACAATCCAAATTTCAACGGAGATAAAAAGGAAAGAACCTTAATCCGAAAAAAACTTTCAATTATAAAAACTATACCGATAATTCAAAAATTAAACAGGTTTAGTGCCAATTATACTTAAATTTTTGTGCTATATTAAACAGTGATTTTTTATTATTATTAATACGACAGTCTCCAGCCTTCGACAGATCTGTCCCTATCATAAAAAATATTAGCAAACACATAGGTCAGAGGCCGTTTTAATACTTCACATATAAAACCAGTTTTAGGAAACTAGTTCTGTTAGATCAACTACATATGTAGCCTCTTCCTCAGATTAACACTCAATGAGAGTACTTATGCTTTAAGTCAGGTCTGTCTAAAATACGGCCCATGAGACACATGCGGGCTGCGGCTAATATAAGTATGTGCGGTCCACGACATGTTTCTAATCTAACACAATTACGCAAGTTTCTTTTGATATATATTTTGGTAAAATCACATTATTTTAATTTTATGGTATCCCTAAGAAATCAGTTCAAATAAATAATTAATAGAACTGAATTTAAAGCCATGGTCGTATATACTTGTTTCTACGCTCATCCAATCTGCACAATGAGTTGTATTGACCCGTGATCATACCTGATCTGGACAGCCATATTTTAAGTAATCTTCGATTAAATGTTTAACTTATACTTATAACAAATAAATAAGGGTAATTAAAAATTATCTGATCATTGTCGGAATTTCTGATCGTTTTTTGTAACACCAATTTTAATATTATAAATAAAATTTTTTTAAAAAGAAAATGTCAACATAGAGATTTTGTGCAGAAATTTTTTTTAATATAGGTATAGTGCTTGTTTTTATATATATTGTTGTTCCCTTTGTATTACTTTCTTTGTAGTTTAAAGTGCTGTTAGTTGCTACTTTGGCTCTTATCTGTTTTAATGTAAATATTCACGTCATAGAGTTTCATTTTCTGCTAGACAAAGTTAGCATTCAGGTATGCTCATATTGTTAAAACGATAACACAGGTTGAGGTCCGGTAATCAGCCAGCATTGTTAGCTGTGCTACTAACTCGTTATCATGCCTATAGCAACGTCTTTTAGTTCTTATTCAATGTGTGATCAGGGAGTTATTAGCTGTTGTTGACTAACAAATTTCATTATATTTGTGAATAATAGTAAATAAATAATAACTTTCTATTTAATAATTATAGTATTATCGAGATTGATATTATATATGCTCATTATTTCACACATTGCTTAAATCGCGTTTAAACCTAATTAAGACGGACAACTTAATTGTTATTATCTTATATATTCTGTAGTTCTCATTAATTACACATTATTATAATAAAATGTAAAATTAAATTTCTATTAATAATATTAATTATTAATAAATTTAATTATAAATTATTAATAAATCTATTTGATTGAACCTGTTGTTAAAAGGTCCAATCAAATATTTTCATCACTAGGATAACTACAAGTAATGAATATGGTATATAACCACTTAAAAATCTATATACAATTCAAGCTCTTGATGGTGGTCTTTTAGGTAATGAATGATAGATGTTTTAGGTAAAAGCTCTTCTTATTTCAATGGGGGGAAATCATACAGAAAACTTTAGCTAAATCCAAACTGGGGAGGTAAATTTCAGTCAAAATTCGTCTGATTCGTAAAATTTTGATCCAATCTGGGGAGGTAAATTTTTGTCAAAATTCGTCTGATTCATAAAATTTTGATCCAATCTTATTCTTTTCATCCAATTTTTTATTTATTGAAAAAATTTAAGAAAAACTATAATTCTGTAATTTTAAAAGGTGTTCCATTAAATTTAAATATTTTAATAAAAACAAAAGTAAATTTTAAACACAAATCCTTTTTTTCTGTAAGTGTTGTGGTTTTTCAAAGTAATTGCCATAAAAGTTCAATTATTAAATACTAATTGATAACAACTTGAACCGATTTGCTAAAAGAAAAATAATCAACCATTTAATTAAAAATAAATATGGAAAATTGAGAATAAAATTAAAATTTATTGAAGAAAAACATTTCTTTGATTGAATTGTGCTTTTCTGGAATGTGAAGTAGTTTTCTGTCATATTTTTCTATTTCCTAATAAAATAAAACTAAAAGTAGATATACAGAACTACAAACTAATGAAGTGTAATATAAAATCTATTTATTAGTTTTATATTTTATTAACATTCGTCTTATTCTTATTAATTGAATAAATATATATTTGTAATTTGTGTTTCAACCTACAAGGTTACAAATCTTAACTTATACATATGTAGTATGTATAAGTTAACTCTATGCTAATATACCAAAGAAAACTGATTTTTATAATAATTTACACACATATAATTCTCTTAAATAAATATATAATTTTTTTAAAAGAATATTTAACATAATTTTTTTACTAAAGTGAAACTGCAGATAATTATAATTATATACCCATTAACCCAATTTTTCTCTCGGTGCAATTAATTGGATGTTACCCAAATACCACGACTGGCATTACTGACACTACAACAAAATTTGAACTCAAAGTATGTCCGATCAAAGTAAGTCAAGTCAATTTCGAAAATTATACAAAATATCAAAAGTTTTCTTTTTTAAAAACATGTAAACAAAAACAAAGTTTGTATCTCAAAATGATGGACACTTGCATTTCTTAAGTAATTTTAACTGCAACAAAAATCGATTTCTTATCACGCGATTTAGTGCAGCAAACGAGTCGGAAATCCAAACAATTGATAAACAATCTTCTGTAAATAGACAGACAGTCGAAAGGCGCTGTAAAGTCTGTGTAAATAAAAAGTGATATGCTAATTGACAAGCTGAAGTCGCCTCCAGTGAGATTAGATTAATAGAACAAATTTAAAATCAAACACACTGCTATGAACCTAAAGAGCATTCCATTTGACTTATAAAAATCTATAGATTGTTTTTGTGAAATAATTTTATATTTTGTAGTCAACTGCATTCTAGATAGAGAGACCAGTTTATAGTATGTCCTTTAAGAAAAGATTTGTTTATACTTATGTATTATTTTTGATAGCTTTTGTTTATTTTCTTAATTGTTTTCTTAACTACTCAACATTAAATACAAGAAGTCATTTAGGAAAGAGATCTACCGTAGATACTTGCCGTCTCAAAAAATTATTTACGAATAATTAAATAGAAAAACTCCAAGACCATTTCAGTTCAATAGTTCCAATTCAATTAATTATTAGTAATAAAAACAATTTGTAACAATTTTACCACTTATCGATAAAAACCTATCTATTGAAAAAAATTAATTTATACTAAGAATTTAGTTTCGTCAAAACGGACGTCAATTTCATATAAAAGCCATTTATGTATCTTTCTACTTCTTGAATTTCGTTAAGAAACTTGTTAGGTTAGGTTATACCAGCGATATCTAAGGGATCCACTTAGGCCTATTGGCCCAATATGTTACCATATATAGAAGAAAAACTCAGGGTTTAAAACCACCTAAAACCTACGGCAAAGCTCAAAATGCTCTTAAGTATCAGGTCTTATAATTGATTAAGATCTTCAGGAAAGGGAGCCTCCTAAAGTGTTGAGTCGCCACTGTGCATGAGCTGGGCAAAGAAATCACCTGCATATTTGTAAAAAAATTACTTACAACAAATTAAGAGAATTAATATGACATATACTCGACTAATTACTGATAAATGCTTGGAGATGATTAAACAACCGTTGCTAATGCAGAATGATAATAATATCTGATTTTCTGGTACACTTATTTGACAACGGATTATAGTAGAGTTTCACTCAAGTTTCAAACTATTTCTTTCACATAATATGCTGCTATAGGTAATGGTGATATAATTTAGAACTCAAGATATCTAGTTTTATAGTTTATAAACCGTTTATATAGATTATAATAAGCAATATTGACAGTACTTAAACTTTGAAAAAGATTATACAGAGTCCTTATAGGATTTATCCAGGTGTTCCTAGGGTCAAAGTATTCACGCAAAAAATACTGGTTGATAAGCACTCAAAACTCACTTTGCTGTGAAATTAACAAAGTTATCCGTTTTTAATAACTTTCAGTAAGTAGATGACGCTGCTTTTTCGAAATTTTGTCAAATAATAAAATTTCTGGTCTCTTAACAAATAATAGTTAGCATAATTAGTATTGCATTTAAATGTATTAGAGATACAGATCATTATTTACTAGTAATGATCATTGTAGTACTAGTCAATATATCGATAGTATTAAAAGCACTCGGGCTCTTTGTAGATACATAAGACTCAATGCGTTGCTTAGATAAACGAACCTAACACAGCTTGAAATACTTAAAAAATACGTCAAAGAAATACTTAATGGTGTACGAGCCTTTTAGTTTCCACTCCTACCTTTCAACACATTCATAAAGCAATCCAACGGCACCAAGTAGGTCTACTTTTGTCGATGGGCTGACTGGATTTTTCGCATCTGATTATTATGTATTAATCATTGTTGATCACCACGTTGTAAATACTATAAATTTTAAAGTTATTGTAAAATCGTGAATATAGTTCAATTAATAATTTGGATGAATACTTTTAAGATTACTTTATATGTTTTAAGCACTTTATGCAATACTATGCTTTATATATATTAATATTACATTCAATATTAATAATATTGGGTTCGGAGTTTCTAGAGTTAATATAATTCATCATCTCTAAAACTCCTAAAATATATTATATGGTTCAAATAATAATTTTAATTTAGAATAAAACAAGTCCGTAGAATAAAATAAAAATAAAATGAATTAATAATAAATAAATAATAAATAAAGAAATAAATAAATGAGTGTTTTTTTAAATTAAATTGTGATTTCTTTTTCTTAATTTTTATTTTTAATTTTTAACAACATCAAAAAAGTTTTGACCAATTAGCCTGAAAAAAACACCTTATTAAAATTGTTTGGTCACAAAATAATTAACATATAAATAAATAAATAAATAAAAAGTGTGAACAAAATTTTTATTTCATTATAATTCTAAGTCAAATATGACTAAGAATTTAATATTTAATACAATATATTTATTATATTTAAATATAATGGCACACATTATTTTGACATCTAACTCAGAAATTTCATTGGAGTCCCTCAACAATACTTCTTCTACATTCCCAAATGAACCAATTTAATGAAATAAATTATTATATCACACAACTATCATAATGGAGTTTCACAAAAACTTAGTTTATTGTATCTTTTGAAACAATTTATTTGACATATCTTATTTGAAAGTGTTTCGTCTTGGGTATTTTTTGTCGCTTACTAAGTTAGTTGCGCTACACACGAACGTTACTTCAAGAATTTGGCCGCTATCTAAAATTCCTTATACGAGTATTCTTTGTGTCTTTTGTGTCTTCTGTGCGACACATTTTTTTGTCTTCTTGGTTCATTTTTATTGCTGTATCGCAGTCGGTTGAACCCTTGTTATCTGACACCGCAAAGGAAGTTCATCAATATCAGTTTTCAAGCATGTCTTGTGGTTCAATATTTTCGGGTTTATTTTTTTCTCACTTTCTGCATTATTAGTTAAAATACCTCTTAACTAGCGTACTCAGGTTCGTTCCAAAGCCGGAATACTCGTACTTCGTTGACGGACAGAATGCTGGTCGTTCTTGAAACATGTGCGTTAATTGAATCGATACTTCACATCTATATACATAAAGCACTTATATTGATATTAAAAGGAAAAACGTGGAGTTTATTGTTTGGTTGTGGAAGTGCTGTACATATTTGCTTAACAGGTCAATAATTTTTATACTTGGTGATAATACCGCGTTACTAAGGTCTTTGTGTTAGTTTCCCAGAATGCAGTCAGCGAACGATACATTCGGGCACATACTTGCGTTAACAGTTTACTGATTTAATTAGTATTTACCTTGTTTATTTAGTCAGTTGGTTCACAAGTTTGCCTGCAGTTAAGTTGACAAATTATTTTTGACAAATTATATGGAAATAATTACAAGTTTTGACGCGGTACATACACGATTCTCTGATTTAACATTTCCTGCAATCGCTTTCAGCTGTTGCTACTAAAAGCAATTACAGTCAAAGGTATTTTCAACTTTTCAACCGCAGTCTTTGGTAGAAAATGTAAATAATTTTAACATGGCTTTAAGCTCCTTGAATCATTTTACTCTAACTTCGATTTATGAATGAAATTTAACGTACTAAAACGCACCCCTTCAACACTCGCAAATTGTTGAATGAATGAAGGCGCCCAAAACGAACTGCTTAAAAGTATCAAATTTCTTAAGAGCCGGTACAATGTAAACTTTTTCATGCCGAAATCCAAATCCGCATGAAGGAACTCATAATCTTCAGCAAACACACTCCTTGTGTTTACTTTTATCTTCTAAATTATAATAACATTTTTTGTGAGTTAGGAAAAAAGCGGGTAGAAAAAATCAAACGTACTCAGACAAATCACTTCATCATAATTCACCCCTTTTTCTCCACTCCACACTGCTTTGGACCTGCTTTGGAACTGCTCTGAAAAGTAATAAATTTGCGTATTTGGATGCATTTTTTATGTGGCAGACATACGAGATAGTCGTATATATGTATATACTTACTACGAACATATATATTTGAGTATTTTCCATAAATTCATTTCAAAGGTGGGTGTTATCTGGTATTTCCGTTTGGCACCACTTCCTCCATTTTAAATTTCATTTGGGTTATCAACTAATTCAAGTTTGAGTTTATTTTATAGTTCAATGAAACAAAATTCAATTTAAATTGCATATTTTATTATTTTAAATGAAAATTTAACTCGCAAATGCGGGCTAAGTCTGAAAAATTGTGAAAATTTGACATTAAATAACAAAACGAGGGTCTTTACTCGACATTTTTACGCTGATAAGTGTTTAGGCATAATCTGGCCCATAAAACACTTGCAATACACGTCCGTGATACATTCTCACAGACGTATTTTCAGAATTTATGTGAGAGCCTCCATAAGGGTAACTTCCGTTTTTAGCATTTTTTTAAGGTAATTTTATTTTGGCAGACCATTCATTTTTGTACTTTTTCGCACCCTTATCAAGGGTTTTGTTGGGTATTCGCGCTATGTTAAATTTATCCTTTAACATGGAAATATATGCTCTATTAACGCTGACGTTTCAATGATTTAAAAGCTGCTATCACTTTAAAATATATTATTTAATTTAATGAATGTGCATTGCTTGAATATTAAATTGTGTGTGAAAATCTGTTTAGCATCTATGGAATTAGAATGTCTATGAGTAATCATAATTGATGTCATTGATGCATGAGATTGTATAAGAAAGTATTATTGAATAATTATATTAATAATGGTATTAGTGTATATATATAAGTGTAGATTATATGGTCTTACAAGAAGACATAACTAAAACAAATATTATTGAATAATTCAATAGTAAATTATTCGAACTAATTTATATAAAAATGATGATGTGTCGGTAGACACCTATGGCACCCAGTCTGCAAAAATATAGAACTAATTTAGGGCGAATATGAAGACTCATTGTAATAATTCAACGGAACACCATTTCTGGAGCACGCTAACTATTTCAAGAGCATCCACTTCGAATCAGAAACTCATTTTATCACTTTAATTAATTTTGACAGGCACTGTTCTTCATTCCTATATTTGCGATATTGGACAAGCACTTGAAGAATGTAGAACCTGACGTGAATTAATCCCATCTGAAGAGTACTGAACAGAAACACAACAGATGAGTGACACTTTCACTTTCCTGCTTTGACCAACAACTATGACGATAGTCATTAAAAACAGGAAAAATCATATAGGAAATCGGAAAAATCAAAATCCTTACTAATTCCTTGTCATTTGGTATAACTCATTTGGCTTATTTTTTAAGCTGAGCTCTAGATATGTCTGTGCACCTTTAGAGGAAAATATAGGATTAGATCCTATAGGTCTAATATAGAATATTATATTTCTAAATGTTTGGTATAAACATTCATTGTAATAAAATTATTTTATTTACAACTTTGAAACGAGTTTAATGAATGAATTTAAACTTGTTTATTTACAACTTAGAAGTAAATATAATGAATTAATTATGTGAAAGTTAATTAGGTACTCATATTATGGCCAATATCTATTTATGCAACAGCTAAATTTGTGGTATCAAATTTAAAGATTTATCTAACTAGACTACACGTGTACAAATTAACTCTTATAAAATAATTAGAATCAGATGATCAATCCAGATAACCTGGAATTGAAACTTTTGGCAAACAGCAATCGACAGTATTTTTTTAGAAATACTATAATATAAATAACTATCGTATATTGTAATATATATATGGGTTATATAAAAAAAGTACAAGTTTATAAAATAAAGTTAAATATTGTCGAAACTGTATCTTTAATAAATAATTGCAATGACTTTTACTATTAATGCTAGTATTGGTAGCTACATATCGCCCTCAATCGCTTTTAATACCTTTTAATTCAAATTTTAATAGATTTCAAAGTTGTGTTTAAACAGAAACATATCGGACACAACATCTTTTAATATCTTTAAATTCGAGTTTTAATAGAATTTAAGAATATAGTTATCTTTAAGCCGTAACTACCGGATATTATTAAAAATTAGATTATGATCAAGGTTTTTTTTTGTTAAGAAAAAGCAATAAAAATCATATATCCAGAATTTCAGCAAAATACTAACATATATAATATACATTTTTTACAAAGTCAGCAACAACATTTAATTTGAAAAATTAGTTTCTTTTGAAGTATTCATTCCAAAATTTATTATTCTATGAGCTGTTGGTCATACTCTCTGATAAATATTCCTCATATAAACCACTTATATGTTAAATGTATTGTACTTAAAAATAATATCCAAAAAAAGAATTTCGCCTCAACTTGCAAGTGAAAACTGTTCACTACTTTCCCTTTTATGGATGTAGACTTTGCGCTTCATTAAAATAGGCGAAGTACCAAGATTCTTCATTTTTCAAGCAAAATTTATGTTTCATGCACACTCAGCAGTGACGTATATAAGAGGTTAACTTTAGAGTTTAAACTTACACTAATTCACACTTATGAATCTAATAAATTTTTAAAAGAAACAAATTTAAAATAATTATTTTGAAAAATTATATCTTTTCAAAAACCTCTCCTTAAATCAGTTTCTGTTTACACCCATAATAAAACAACGTAATATTAATATTTTAATATATATGAAATGATTTACGAAAACTGACAGACTTACCAACACTGCGTTATCGAACCTCAGAATGGTTACAGACTCCTCGAAAAGGTATGCAGATCTGAGGTCAATTATTGCTTAGTCTTATGAAGTTATAAACAATAAACAAGTCAAGGCGTAAAGAGGGGTTTTGAAGAAACCTCGCAGTTAATAGAAAGTAAAAGTGCTCAAGTGCACTGGTTCAAATAGCTACAATAACATAAAAGTACAGTTTATAAATTTTATTACTAAACAATCCAAAATGATCAATCAAGTTTAAGTACTTGATGCTTATTTTGATACTGTCTATATCGTTTAGTACTAGTGACTCTATTAAATCAATTCCTATCTTCACGCATTTAACGTAGAAAAATTGGTTTCTAATGTAAAGATGGCAACAAAATATATAGAAACCAAAATATATATATTTCTCTTCAAGACGCATCAACTTAATAATATTTTATGTCCATTTATTTTGACGTCTCTTTGTATTTAAACAAACGAATAAAATTTTATATATACACTTCTTGAGAATATGTAGACTTCGATAATGTGTCAGAACGAACACATCCAGATGACTATATTTTATACTTTCGTATAAACTGATTAGTTAAAATGATAAATTTTTTTAATTTATTAAATAATTTCAAAATGAGTGTAGGTAAATAATGCTACAAATACTCCAATGTTTGTTAAAATAGTTCTATCAATTTATTATGTAGTGTTAATAACTGGATCGATGGTAAAAAATGTATATACTTATATTATTTATATTTATATTTTAATTAGATTAACTTTACTGATAATTTACTGAAGTTAAAGTTAGGACTAAACAGTTATTTCACTTCCCCTAACACACATTAAAAACCGGGCACCCCCGGTATTAATTAAATTTGCTTTGTATTGTCTTATATAGAAAATATTTATGTAAATACATTAATATCATTTATTTTTATTCAATTTTATTTATTTATATTTTTTTCCAAGAATAATTATTATTATATGCTTTTTCCTTTTCCTATTATTATTTTCTTTTCATTTATGTTTTCCCTATATACACTTTTTTCATTGTCTGTATTTGTTTATATAATAATAAAAATATTGTTATAGTATAGTATTTTTATTTTAGTTGAAAAACAGTATAATATTTCAATCTTAGAACTAATCTTACATGTTAATTTATGCTATTAAATAAATTACAAAATATTTACACATTAAAATATTATTAATCATTGAACTAAAGGCATGGCCCAAATGCCGTCTGCAAAAAGAAATATTATTATGGAATATTATTATAATGTTCTATAATATATTAATCAATTATGCTGAAATTAGTCTATAATGCTTATACCAACATGACACCCTGAGAAGAAGAATAAAATCCATGTTTTTACTACTATTTGAGTATCGCGGGAGAATATAATCCGTATTTTTACTATTATTTGAGTACCGCGGGAGAATATAATCCGTTTTTTTATTACTATTTGAATACCGCGAGGGAGTTGTATATATCCTTAACTCTGTAAGAATAACTATTCGTAATTATGAGCTAAAATTTTCAAGATATAGAAGTCACTTTTAGTGATTTTGAACTATAAATATGTACTCTTGGCTGTAATATAAGTATAATTTATTTATTATTTATTTATTTATTATTTATTATAAAATTTTTTGTTATAATTTGTTATTATTAATATATATAATAATTCTTTTCGCATATCAAAGACTTCAATTATCGTAATTTTTTTTTTATTACAATTGGTTTTTTCTTTCACATCATCGGCTTAAATGATATCAAGACGCATTAATAAAAATTTATTAAAAGATAATATTTTCACGGTTTCAGAAATGCATATATGACTTACGACTCCATAGCGGTAGCAAGTTTTTGTGAGCTCAGACAAATAAATCGCCTCACTGTGCTATTATCTATGGAAGCTGTTATGAAAAGAGGCGGAAAACACTAAAAGTCTAAGATTTCTTCTTAATCTTATTAAGTAGCTTAATTTTTCTTTTTGTGCCATTAAAAAGCATTTAAGTCCAATTTATGTTATTAAGCTTACTTCACAAAGAAACTTAAGAAAAAAAAGAAAGAAACTAAAAATTATAGAAATTCAAAATTTTTACTTTTTCTATTTTTCATTTTTCCATTTTGTTATAAACTAATTAAAATAAGATTTTCTGAGGTTGCAACAAAATGTTGCCGCATAATTTGGCTGGAAATTAAAGTTTTGGGTGCAACAAGTGAGCAACGGTAATTTCGTAATTCCCTCGGTTCGTTGTTGTTTTAGTTGAATTGAATGGAGTGCATTCAGAGACCACCAGAAGCCACAACGGAAGCATTTCGACTTTAGTTTCTTGCATTAAATACTAATTACATTAAATTGCATTTTCATAATCTTTGTATTTCTGTTTGTTTAATGGTGGAAATATAATTAAATTTGATTTAACAAAACGTAAAACAAAACAATTTCTCACGCATTCTTGGGACTTCCTTAAACTACACAAGTACCTATTTTAATGAAAGTCTTAGAGAAACTGAAGCGAGAACACTAAAACTCGCGGTATGTGACAAAGCGGTGACATCAATTCCTATATGTCGCCTATGTCGGTTTGGCTTCTAATACCCAAGACGTTTAGGTTTACAAAACCTTCCATCGAATTCTTTCAATTTTTGATTTGAGCAAGACTGTATGGCAAAATTACCACAACCATTTCCTGCCTTTTACCTAGGGGCTACTCGCCGTACTAATCAGTGGCAAATAGGCGTGTGCAGTGTGCCTTTAAAATTATTTTTCTTAAGTGCGGTGCGGTGCGGTGCGGTGCGAGGCAGTTTCAAATACATACTCTTCTGCATGACTTAATGGTTCCGCTGTTGCCTTTGCCCTTTCTTGGTGGCTTTAAATTACTGCTAATGGTATTGTTAATTGTGCCTTCAGACATGCGCAGCTGTTTTTTAAAAGTGTTACTTTTTTCTTCTTACTTTCGCTTCCAGTCTTTGTTTGTAGATACAAATGTATCTGGTTGCATTTTGAAAATTGTTAAAAACCCAAAATTGTCGGTATCAGACTTACAAATGCATATACAAATCGGTAATTAGTTGCGATGCAATTATACACCTAATATCTTTTATGTTTTCGATTAAATTTCAAATGCGTAAAATTTTTAATGAATTTTTTTTTTAATTATTTAATTATACTTAATATTAATTTAATATGAAATTTAAAATTTTAATTTATATAAATTTATTAAAGTTACAAAAATACATAGTTAAGTTTATGTGCAAACTATTTGTATGCATTTACGAGTTCTAATATTGAAGTGCATCCAGCAAAATATTACATTTATGTGATTGATTGACTAATACGAATTTATAACTCATCGTTATTATCATTAGTTTTCATTTTATACTGAAGATTATTTATAGAAAGTCCATAATTGATTTATAGACTTCAATTCTGAACATTAACTGCATTAGTGATACTCACAAATGTTAGTGTAGTCATACTGAAATTAGTATAAAGTGATCTAAACTGTCCACTGCATTTAACTATTGATCATAATAAAAAATTAAAATTATTCATTTAAATGGCCTTCCCTGTTTGATCTAATTTCACTTCCAATATCAATAACGTCCGAACCGCAGTACGCTTGATTGATTTCTTTTCAGAGAGCTTGTGACGATTTTTTCCAACACGTCACAAATAAATTATGATAGT
>NC_051847.1:93040992-93052169 GCF_002237135.1 Teleopsis dalmanni | reverse complement strand
TGCACGGGAAATTCAAAAAGTCACTGACTTATATGTAATTATATATATATATAAATAATATATACTGATATAATATATAATTAAATATTTATATAATTTATATAAATAATAAGTAATAAAAGAAATAAGCATTTAATAATATAATAATAAAAATTTTATTCAAAATAATTGTATTATTTTTCTATCAAATACTTTCTATGTAATCCAGAAACTTTTAAATATTTATTGAAACGGTTTTTTCAAAAGGTTGATTTTATGTAAATTCCCTTTTTAAGTGGGAAGAAAGGGTATTTAGAAAGACAAAAATATATATACTACTATATATTCGCAGCAGGTTTCCTGAAAACATGAAATTTCTATCTCTCAAAATAAAAACTTTTGTGAGTCCCTTAAAACCTCAATTTTTGAATTTTAACTCGTCTTTTCCATCAAAAAGTGGGATTTTCAAATATTCCTTAAAACGGTATTTTCTTACAGGTCAATTTTAATAAAACTCTTTTTTATGATAGAAGCAAGAGAATTTAGAGGAGCATATCTGAGACAAAAATGTTTATCTAGTTATTTGTAGCAAATTTGCTAAACACATGAAAGTCTTATCCCTCAAAATAAAATTTTTTAATAACCCTTTAAAACCAATTATTTTAACCAATTATTGTTAGAGACTCAGATATATAAGGTAAAAAGTGGTTGCAAATTTGAGCTCACCAAACTCATATTAATCTAATACCACCGATAAATTATTATTATTAATTGTTGCAGAGTGTGATAAATTGTTTATTAATTAGTTTATAATTGAATTTATAATCGAAATTGACAAATCGAAGATATAACGTTTAAGACCCATTTTTAGATACAAATTCGGTTCATTGAGGGGAAGTACGACAATCAGAAAACGTACAATTAGTTCGTGAGTGAGGCTTCCGATTGTTTATGAAATGTTCTGTAACAATGACGGGGCTAATCCAACAGCGGTGATCGGTGACATAAGCATTACGAGGCTGTTTTTTATATTATTGCTAATCAAATTATACTAAATAAAGTAAAAACTTGCATTATTAAAGATAGGCGAAAAGAAATTATTTTTTACTTATAGAATTACTATTGCATTTTATAGAATTAATGTATTAAGATTTGTATATTAACATAACTAATTATATACAATATAATTCAACATTTAGTTCAACATGATTAAATAAAATTATTTTTCCTCGTCTAAATATACATATTTAAATTTTAATTAATATGTAAAACGTTTTTGCGGGGCCATTGTGATTGCGATATTGTCAGAGGTCACTGACGCCTAATTTCTCCAATGTTCCACAATAACAACAATCACAAACAGTTTCAAATCTTAATTTTATATACTTTTAATATATGATATTCGATTAGATTTTACATTAATTACGAAATACTATTATAATAAATATAATAAATAACAGTTCCAAACGTATAAACTACTGAAACTCATATTTGGGGACTTAACTCAACTGTATCTAACTCAACAAATTCCTCAAAATAGAAACTTAGATATAGGAATTTAGTGTTAATCATTTCTTCTATGATTTCATTCTAATTACTTCTCCAGAAATTTTTATTGGTGACATCAAATTTAGTGAGTTTTGTAGTTTCGCATTACTTTTTGTTGAACTTAGGATTATTATTATTAATTGGGAGAGATCTCACATTGGTAACTAAAGATCTATTGTGTCCTCATTATTCTTCAATTTTCCGACTTTTTTTCATCATCTCATATGAGATGTCCATTTGAATTATTTTTCTAAACTTGCATTGTATGATATCAGATCAACGAATGATATCATATATCATACGAATGAGCATATGAACTAAACAGAACTAGTCGGATTGTATAGTCAATTACAGATTTGAAGCATATATTACGAATAGTTTCCTATGACATAATGCTTTGCACGGCTATTGCACAGGGTTCGAAATTCACTAAAACATTTTGTGGAAACACTAACTTTCCACAACGGAATTAAAGGTCATTTAGAGTTGTTAATACCTATTTAGGGATTAATTTTGATACAGTAGAACATTAACATTGAGTAAACACATAGTTAGGTTCAGTTTCAATAGCAGCTTTGTTACACCGCAGATTAGGGCTGTTCATACGCAGACCACAGAGGCCTCCCAAAGGACCGTAGTGGTCAGTGTATTAACAACGCTGAAAGGCACAACCTCTCCAATTCGAATGAAAGAAATTGATAAATCTCTAAATTTTTACAATTCCACAATTTGTCAGAACAGTGAGAACAGGGATCCTGAAAATTTTTAATCTTCTATTGGCTAAAGATGTGCATTGACGAAGTAGACGAGTAGACGAAGTCTTCTAGCATGTTTTCCTAGTACTGAACAGTTCCATTTTAGTTGAAACAGCTGACTGGTACATTTTTTGTCCAGTTTAGACCACGTAGATTTTCGGACCTGGCAGGTTTTTTTAGAAGTATGTAAAAACAGAAAACTCTAAGCTGTTAAGCTATAGTGGCTTTTCAACATAAAATTCTCTTTAAGACTAGACTTTAAAGTTCTCCTAATAACAGCATGTTCTCATCAATTTGGTCTTATTGTATTCAATGTATGGCAATGCAAATTCTTCAAATTTATTATTTACCCTATATTCTGCAAAGGCTCAGTCAAATATATTAAGAGTAGACACTAAAGATGTTCAAGTAGCTATGTTTAAATTAGAATTTTGGGCATAGGCACATTTAAAATTAGGCAGAAATACGTCCATAGAAAAAGGATACATCCACGTTAACTCTTTAGCTAGAAAACTTACTTTTACAAATAGTATATTTGCGACTAAAAAAATCGTACCGACGTGCCATTACTCAAAACTAAACCTTTCTTATTACTGATAATTATTGTCGCTACTACTCTTTTCCTTGTTCTCTTTTACTGATGCCTGATCTGTCTTCAAGGATATACACATAGTAGAAAAAGTCTACGGATATTTACAAAATTTTTCTAAAATTACGCATAACTTTTTTAATTTTTACTCAAATTCATTTTTATTTCCTGATTTATTTTAACCAAAGAAACAACAATAAAGTTGCAATATTAAAACTAAACAGTTATTCTTTAAAAAAAAATTAAACACAATTATATGCGAAAGTAGCAATTTTTGAAGCAGAAAAAGTCTACGGATATTTCTTTATATTTACATTAAAACAATAAAATTCACAAAAATCTTAAATTTAATAGCCTGTGGGATAACCCCTGCATTTAATAACCTCTGTTAAGCGTCTTTCCATTGACTCAACTAGCTTTGCAGTATCCTGTGCGTTTATTTCTAGCCATTCTTCTTTGATGACGTTTCTTGCTATATCCTTGCTGGAAAACATATGCTGGCGAATCTTATTTTCCAAATAAACCCACAGATGTTCTATAGGACTAAGGTTTGGTGATTCTGGTAGTGTTTGAAGTTGCCTGAGAGCATAGTACAGCATCCAAATCCGTACTATGACTGCTGTATGCTTAGAGTCATTGCCCTGCTGAAACAAAAAGGTTGCCTCAAGTCCTAACATTCTGACATTTTCTTTCAAATTTGTTTTTAGAATATTTAGAAAACCATATTTCTCCATTGTATCTTGTACAAATTCAAGTCTAACCGCACCATTACTTGCTATACACCCCTAAATCATTACGCCGTCACCAACACGTTTTACTGTTTACGGTTTATCACAGGTTGTGCATAATTTTCTCCATACAAGTTTTCTAACTTTGATTCCAAATATTTAAAATTGACTCTCATCGGAGAAAATAACTCATATTCAGAACTTTATAGGTTTATTTATACGCTTTCTTGCACGGCTTAATCATTTTATTCTATTATATCTGGATATGTATGGCTTCTTTCCTGCAATCAGGGTATAATACATGCATTTCTTCAAAATTTTCCGCACAGTATCAGGATATATTTTGTTTTCAAGTATTTCGGCAATATGTTCAGCTAGTTTGAAGGCTGTTACTCTTGGATTTACTTTCACCTGGTGGATTATGCTACGTCTTTCTCTATTTGACAAAATTGTGGGGCGGCGAGTGCGAGGTTTAGAAACGTAAGTACTGGTCTCTTTGAAGTTATTTGTAATTCTCTGCACAGATGAATATTGACGACCAATATCTTCAGCAATTTTTCTTTGGCTTACGTCATCTTTCTAAAATTTAACAGTTATTTGTCGCTCACTAAAACTAATTTCACGTCTTTTATTTTATATTGTAAAAATTTATTGCTTATATAAAAAAATATTATTAAATGATTAATTTTTAGACTCTTTAGGAAGTCAGCTAATAATTAAATATCATTTAATGACACTTTTATGCTTGCAAGCGAATTTAAATTAGCGGTAAATGTAAATATTAAGAAATATCCGTAGACTTTTTCTGCTTCAAAAATTGCTACTTTCGCATATAATTGTGTTTAATTTTTTTTTAAAGAATAACTGTTTAGTTTTAATATTGCAACTTTATTGTTGTTTCTTTGGTTAAAATAAATCAGGAAATAAAAATGAATTTGAGTAAAAATTAAAAAAGTTATGCGTAATTTTAGAAAAATTTTGTGAATATCCGTAGACTTTTTCTACTATGTGTATATAATCATTACACTACGTATTCATAGAGCATATATTTTTTATTTTTTCTAACTTAATTATATTTAACTAGACGACCTTAAAATATGGATTACTTGTTATAGTTAACTTGTAATTATGTTCACGTAATATAAATTTGTAATACGTATATATATGCCAGTAGATGAAAAATTTAAATACTTAGTGTTAGTCTCTTAGTCTCATGTTTTTTCTTTGTTGTATTACATTACATAAGTTTACTGAATTTTTCTATTCAAAACTAACAACAATTTATCAAATCTTAAAGCTAGTATATTATATTTTATTTTATGTACCACTGTAGTAGGTAATATTACATTATCACTAATAAGTCACAATGTAATAAGTAGCTTTTAAATATATTGTGACAGATTATTATGAGTCTACATCATAATATTATTAAGAACAATTATTGTTAGTCTCTAAGGGAGAAGATTCAATAAATAATTTTAATGTAAAAAAAAGATATACTTTGGAGACACGTTACTTCGAAATAAAGTAATTTTTACCAAAATTTATTTTTTTTATGCTTATATTTATTTGCTTCATTTTATAAATCGTAAACATCAATATTAAATAGTGCGCGTTATATATTAATCTCAATAATATTTTGTATTAATATTACGAATACATACATATATGAATACTCGTTATGTTAAGGTTAAAAGTAAATTTTAATTGAAACTGGAAGAACAGTTAGGCCAACATTTTAAAATTGCTTAAGCAAATGCGTAATATTACAACCTATCCTATGTATTGTAGGTTTCAATACAATATTTGCTCATTTTTTGGTAAACTTTTAGTCATTAATGGGAATTTGTTAGTAGTATCTTTGTGTGAAATAACAAAACTGTATATAAAAACAAAAGTTCCTTGCTTTCTATTCATGATACACCACCAATGTTTTGACTGCTTTGGCAATAAAATACGCACATTCACGTACTTCTTTGCCACACTTTTCCGCAGCAGTTTTATCCTCCGAATCAAAAGATTTCTGAAGGTTCTCACATTCACGCTGGAGAAGCACATTGTAATGCGTTAAGCTCTTCAAGGTTTCATTTACAGTCGCACTGCAATTGGTCTGTAATAAGAGAGTTAATAAAAGTTAATGATTCGTTTTTGAAAATAAGCAAGAATTCACTTACAGTTGTTGTAAAGATGGCCATGAGTTCCATGACAGCAGCATGTATACGTTCTGCGCAAGGTACAATCGCTTCTTTATTTGATGCATCTCGCATGGTAACAATCAATTCTTTTAGACAACGTGCGACTAAATCGGTGCGACGTTTAACCTCATCAGCGAAATTAGTCTGTGATTTATCTGCCTGCATTTGATACATGCTCGTTGTAGTGCGACAGACCTCACCAGCTTTACCGGTTGCGTTTGTAAGTCGCCTCTCATACATGCTAGCAGGTCGTTTAATGGTCGACTGATTGGAACTCGTTGCCGAGGATGAAGAAGATGAATTTGAACCAACTACACTACTGTTTTCAAGCGGCAACGAGTGCGGTTCGGGGTGCTCATTTTCACTACCATTTAAATCAATGCGTCTATGGTACAGCAAAACATAATGGTGCATAGGAATTGCATTTGATTAAATAAAAAAAATAACAAAAAAAATAAAAATTTAAAATAAAAAATTACAAATCACAAATCGAAATATGTTTAAAATAGAAATAATATAATAAATAAATTAATATGTGATATTCATAATTGAAATAAAAAGGATAATTTAAATAAGCTCACAGTGGTTCATCGTAAACACTTGTTGCATTTTGCGGCACATTGGAAAATTTGGACTTTAAATGTGAATTTTCAGTTGAAAGCTTTTGTACTTCAGTCTTTAATTGATTTATTTCGGTAACATATTTATTAATTTGTTTCCGTAATGTTTCCATTTCTACTTGTGATTCTTGTGACGTATTCGGTGATGACTACGGAAAATAATAAAAAATACAAATAAATAAATAAATAAATAAAAAATAAACAAAATACAATATTAAGAATAAAATAAAATTAAAATAAAAGAGTAAATATTAAATAGCAAATAAAAATACTTTATAAATAATCAAACACTTTAAGAATTTTAGTCTTCTAAACTAAGCAATTTATAAAAATTTTATAAAAAATAATAAATAATAACTGCAGAATTATAATTCTAAGCAAAAAAACGTTAAAACAAATTTTAATTTAATGTTAAAAATTTTATTATATTTGCTTATTGCATTAAATAAAAATTTATCATTTACGACATACAACAACATACATAATAAAAAATGACCCGATTTATTATGAAAGCATGTTATTAAGATTATTAAGTCTTACACATAATTACAGTTGTCCCTATATATATAATGAATCATAACATTACTTCTAATATTACAAAGATGCTTTTACTTTTGTATTATAACATTGTAAGTAATATATTTACTAGTGATTGACACAATAGATGGCGCTATTAATTTAAGTCTAATTAATATATAACAATTATATATCTGAATAAAAAGAAGAGTTAAAAATCACATTACTATTGAATAAAATTAATATAAAATAATCTTATATATACACATAATAAATCTTAAAAGCAAACTATATGTATCTATCTATATGGGCCCAACTACGCAGACGAGTACCAACTCGTTTTACTGTTATTGCTAAACAGTTTTTACTAGAATGTATATGTGTTATACCCATTCTTTGATACTTTCAAGTATTTCCCTTATATTAATGTACCATCCAACCTATGTTTCTGATATTAACATGAGCCCACATCTAAAACTTTTGAAGAATACTTCTTAAGGTTTTTTTTTTAAAGCTATTTGTCTTTTCTACAATTAGAAAAAAAATAAAAACATTTTGATTTTTTAAACTCAAATAAAATAAAAACTGTCGACAATCTTCTGTGTTTGAATTTTTAAATCAACGCGATGCCAATTTTCCGGGTAGGCACATTTAACAAGGGTTTATAGTAGAATTAGCTATTTCGAGAAACTTTTATTACACTTTTTCTTTTTTTTATTTGGCACAGTCCAGAGTGAACCTTGGCCTCCCTAGAGGGTTGCATAGCGGTAAAATTTTTTTGCTGTAAGGTTACTGGCCTTGCGATCAACCCCCAACCTGGAGGGCCAGATCTCCTTATTACTAATCTGGAGCTAGGATTGGTTTTTAGTACTTAGAGAATTTCCGCTCAACTTTTTTCACGTTTTCAGGTTATACCGTTGCTATTCCTACGGTATATTGTGCGGATATAATTAACTTTACGACATATCGAGATTTGAAATTTTAAACACTTCGACGGATCTACCAATGATATCTTGAAAACTAAACTATATTGACATAAAGCGTGTTGTGTAAAGTTGAGAATAGTTGCCTTTAACAAAATTCAATGTCTTTAATCTCTATAATAAAATTTGTATTCTATAAGCAGCGTATAGATTTTGTAAGCTTAAGTTCTAAGATTGTGGGCCCATATCAGTATTAAGACTATAACTCTACTCTCTCAATTAACAGAACCGTGATAGATCGCTTTTATAATAATTTTTTTAAACAAAAGTGATATTATTTTCATAAGAAAATTATGGCAAAAACTATAAAAAAATAGCAATTATCGAATCTTTATCGAATTTGCGATAATAATAGAATATATTGTTTTTACAATATTTTTGCATGGTAAAAATGATAGAAAAATGTTAGCTATAGAATATTCATCGAATTTCCAATGTTCTGATAATTGGAACTATCATTATTATAATAGTTTGCGATACAATATATTATTTTATAATAACTTTTTAGGTAAACAAAATGATAAAGATAAAATTTATCGCTAGTACGATATTAAAATAAGCTCATTTTAATTTTTAATTAAAAAATATATATCAAGCTTTTTACGTAGTGATATAATATTAATTTATTAAGATTAATGTTAATAAAAATTTTAAAAATTCATTGAAAGTCGTTCTTTTCTTTTTTAATATTGTGTTATTAATTGTAAATTTCACTATTTCAAGCAAAATAAAGTTTATTTAATCGTTAAATATTTAAAAATATTTGCTTATTTTTATTATTGTTAGGGGATGTTGCTCTGCGACTATCAGGTCTATTGTGCCCCCTTCTGGGCTTAGAATAGGTCTTTAAGCCCTGTTGCGTCAATAAAAAGTAGTATAGAACCTACTTTACAGAGTTTTATTGCCTCTTCCGTAAGAATATACATTCCTAGGAGCCTATTTCGTATGTGCAATAGCGCAGGGCATTTTAATAGCACATGAAAATATTTGCTTACAAAATAAAACAAAAATTTATTATTTATGACACGTAATTAATTATCACAAATTTTGTAATGTTTTTGTGAAAAAAAACTTATATACGATATTTTCGTGAAAAAAAATTATCACATATTCGATAAAATTCACTAGTTCTTAAGATTCAGTCCTTTTTCATGAAGAATCGATATCATTTTTGCGAGTTGGGTTAATTGTGTAGGTGTACGGACCCACCACATTGAAGATTAAATAGCAAATTATATATAATAAATTTTCACTCAAAATAAAAATATTATATTCTAGAAATGCAATATCTTTACAACATTAACTTAAATTTAAAAAGCTTAATGTATATGCAATTAATATTAATAAAAAATTTTACATATGCTTTTTTATAATAACACATTTAGTATATTATTTCTTGACTAATCTAAACTAGATCCACTTATAAATTATATTTATAATTTTATATTGGCATTTATCCAAAACTATTATTAAGTTTGAATATTTTTTGATGCATATAATTTACCTGATGCGCGATTGGTGGAACCGCTGCATAATCATCATCACTTGCAACTGGGTCGTAAATTGGCTCATCATCCGACAAGTTAGGATCATGTTCACTGGTATTGAATGCTGTTGTCGTTTGTGGAGCATAACATACACTTGTGTTTGCCTCTAAAGGTCGAAGATTTGCCATATTTTGACGCCGACGCGCATCGACTAACACATCCGTTAGTAGTCCAGCAAATTCAGAACGACTAAATCGTGCTAATTTCTGACGGCCCTAAAAATAAACACAACAAACTCATAGTTAAAATAATTTTAAAAATAATTAAATGATTTACTTGATTGCGCGTTGCACTCAGAAATGGATTGGCTGGTAAAAATGGCACAGCAGCATTTTCTGCATTCATTGTTGATGTCGCCCAAACTAATTAAAATTTAAAAACAAAATTATTCATATACATAGGGAAGAGAAGTGTATTTTAAAATCTTAATTAAACACGTACTTGCTTCATTCTCACGTCGATCTACTTCATCGTACAAATCCATTACTAATTCTTCAAACATCTTATTTGGCACTAGTTGTAATTTTCCCCTGGCGATCTTTAACTGCTCACTTATATCTGCATTGCTTAACTCCGGTATAACGAGATGCCGACCAGACTAAAGACGAAACGACATTATTCCTTATATAACATATGTAGAACAACATTAATACATACCGCATGATCTGGTTTTTTCCCTCCCAGAAACATAATTATACGATCTGTTACATCGTACATGGCATCCAATAAACGCTCCGCTATTGTACTATGATTATTAGCTTTTGCGACCTCTAACGGCGCTAAGCCATTGCCATCTATTGCATTGATGTCTGCGCCGTATACGAGCAGTAATTCAATTTGTGATGCTTGTCCGAACTTGGCTGCTACATGTAATGGTGTTGAGCATTTTTCTTCGTGATAGAAATTGGGATCCGCACCCTGCACTAATAAACGCAATGACGTTTCCAAATTGCTAGTACGTACACTGGCATGCAGTTGTTTACTTAGCTCTTGACCAAGATTCACTCCGTTACTGCACACGTTGTCTTCGTCTTGATAATTGGGCTTGAGAACAAAACTCAAATTTATATGCTTTGCTTTTATAAATTCCGTTTTGGTGGGATCTAATGCGTCTTTAGGGCTTGGCTTACGCAAACGTGTTGCACCCTTAGTACTAGTATTTGTTTGTCCATCAAGCAAATGATGTTCCCAAACGCTATTGGCACGAGTGTTCAGTGAATTGACAAAATTTAAAACTGATGGTTCCCAAATGCCTTGCCGCAAGGACTTCACAATAGATATATGACGTCCCAGGCTACGATGTACAGAACAGCAATCGGAGCACAGTAGTATGCCACGATTTATCGATGCCCATGATGGATCTAAAATCATAAATGTTAGCACAGCACTTTCATTAAATCAAAGTAACCGAAATAAATACCAGAAGCACCGCAATCGCCACAAACGTCCGCCTGCAACCGAGATTTGCTTCGCAACATTTTGTTGTGCCTTGTAGCAGACTTTTTATCCGCGCCACAAGCGTTACTGTTCGTAGTGTTGTCAGTAGACTCAGAGGTTGGCGCTAAAAATAGCTTTTTATGGGATTCCACTATGCTACTTGCGAAACACATTCATGCTGTTTAATACTGCCCAGCCTAAAATACGAACTTACGTCAAATTGGATTATGCGACTGTGTACAGAATCCGTGCTTTATTGAGTAAATCGTTTCCAGCTTCC
>NC_051847.1:93003582-93040892 GCF_002237135.1 Teleopsis dalmanni | reverse complement strand
TATATATACTTGATAAAGTAAATGCATTTGGCGAATCAAATCAAGTGTCGATTCTTTGGGTACCGGGACATACTAGCGTACGCGGGAACGAATACGCAGACAAACTAGCCAGGAAAGGAGCACCCACACCGATAATGGGGCCGAAACCGTTTGTGGACTAGGATATAATATGTTCCTTTCTCTCATAAAAATAAAGAAATCCTAACGGGGCACTGTAAACTAAAATACAACCTTACAATACTCGATATACTTATGGCTGCAAACTGTGAATTCTGCGAAGAGAATAAAGATCCACATATGTGCTGTAAGAATGCCCTGTGCTATTGCAGAAACGGAATTGACTCCTGTGAATATATGTATATTTTTAAGAAAGAGACAATAAAACTTTGTAAAGTAAATTCTATACTACTTTTCATTGACGCAACAGGGCTTAGAGACCTACTCTAAACCCAGATGGGGGCACAATAGACCAGATGGTCGCAGTGCCACATCCCTTAACAATAATAATAATATAATATATAATAATAATAATATAATATATAGTAATAATAATATATATATATATATATATATATATATATATATATATATATTTATAATTTAAATGAAAACAAACAAATTAACTTAAACAAACATAGTTATGTTTAAGAACATAAATATCCTAAGATGTTAGCTGAAGGTATTATTAATATAAGACCTAATAAAAATGTTTTAATGCTAATTTTTTCTTGCCGAAAGTGAAGCGTCTTTATGACGAGATGAAACTTTTTAAAAGTTAGACGGATTCGAATAGCAAAGAAAGGACAAAGACATAAATTTTTTATTTTTAATTTATTGAAATTTGGCTGACCATACAACGCTGTTTCGAGTATTGCCAAGTACTCATCATCAGTGGTCTTAGGAAGTAACGGAATTTTTTTAAAATTAGTTTATAGTCCGTATATAATTTGTTTGGACTGCAAGTGCCAGGATTGGAACTCTTGCCTGTCAAATTAGAAGCGATGACTAATCGTGTTTATCTATAAGTAGCCAAGGCTGCACAAACTATCAATGCTCAAGTTCCAGGTTTTATATTAAGAAGATTCGAGACTTTTGAATGATTCTCCATATCACATGAATAATACTAGTATTAATGAAAGAGAATGAGTTGCAAAGTAGTAAGAAATAAAATTGTACGGGTAATAGAAAGAATACATTTAAATATTAACACTGCTGTATCCTTCAGAACGGATATAGGAGTTGAAATTCACACAACTGTGGGAACCTCAGTATATATTCTAATTCATTTGTAATTTAATAAGTTCCATATAAGTTCATATAAATGGGCAGTGCCTAAAATGGTAGGCTAAAACCAAGACTCGTATTTGATTTAAAAGATTATAATTAATCAATGATTACAAACCGTTACAAACCGTTAAATTGTAATGATTACAGAATAATTACAGATGTAATTCTTGAACTGAAAGAATTCTTTAAAAAAAAATTATCAACTACAGATTTAGAATGTGGCTTCCATAAAATATTAATGAAAGAGGAAGATATTGAAACAATGGCTTTCTCAGTTAATCATGGAAAAAATGCACTAAATATATTTCAAGGAATTATGGATAACATTTTAAAAGATTTTATTGATAAATTTTTTCATGTTTACATTGACTATAATGACCTAAATGATGATAAAAATCATTTTTAGTTAATAGTTGAAACTTTATAAGTTATCAAACAATCAGCTCAGTATATTAATTATACTAAATCAAGCTCTACTAGGACGCTCAATGTAATGAGGTATCCATTAAAATTTACATTAATGAAATTACTATTCTCAGTGCATAAAGCTTTAGGAACTTAAAAATTTGATATTCGACGACGCTAGGGCTTAATATAATTCTATCAACTTTTCCGAGTTGTATAAATCAAATTACATATGACCTTGCTTCAATGTTTGCCACAAGGCATTGAAGTGACAATAATGGATAGCGGCACAAAGGCCGGATTTATGGCATTCTACCATCTTTACAACTCTACTTTAATATTTTAAATTTAAGTTTTCTCCATCCTACTAGTCTGTTCCTTCACTGCCAACAAGGGCTTTCAGAAAAAAGAATATCTATCTTCTCAAAGAGAGTTGGTAACAATAAAGCTACATTAGCTGCCTGTTTTTTGGTTATCGCACCTACATTGATTAGTAGGCAATCCATCGCCTTATATTATGTAGCAGTTCACAGGTACTCTGTTTTGGGTCCACACCACAATACATACAGTAGCTTACCCTAGTTTTAATATGAAACATTATTAACTAGTGTAATATTTTGTTTAATATAATAGTATAAAATATTTGTTTCAAATTAATATGTGAATAAATGAATTTTGAATATGTGAATGCTTGTGCGTATATAATTGGAAGTAATCTAGCTAAAGACGACCAATACTCCAGTAAACACAAAACACAAATACCTTACGAGTATGACTTCACAGAACCTTTTAAAAAAATTGGCCATTTATTTTAAAATATCAAACAGTTTTTGTATTAAATTTATATTTAATAATTTTTATATTTACATAAATAATATTAATCTAGTTTATATTTAATTTTAGATTACTTTAAATTAATTATTGTGGTTTTCAAAATGGCACTGTAAGTATTAAATTAAAAATTTATTTTATAAATGAATAATATATAATGAAAGGTAAATTTTATATTTCTTATTTAATAGTTTTGTCGTTATATATGTGCTTTTATCTTAGAAATGGTTAGAGCAATTATAACTGAATAAGTTTACATTTATGCATTTATTTTAAAAAAAATTTTTCTATATAAGTTAGACAATTTTATAATTAATGGTATTCAATTATATTCATTGTGAATTAAAGCTTAAAAATTCTTCCAACT
This sequence comes from Teleopsis dalmanni, assembly GCF_002237135.1. Classification (NCBI taxonomy): domain Eukaryota; kingdom Metazoa; phylum Arthropoda; class Insecta; order Diptera; family Diopsidae; genus Teleopsis; species Teleopsis dalmanni. Next base: position 93,038,002 of record NC_051847.1, on the reverse strand, counting down.
GCACTGACATAAATTGGGTTTAATAAAAAACAAAGGACCATTCAGTTTCAATAATTTAAATAGTGTGAGACATATTCAAAAAGACTTCATTTTGGAATACGGAAAGACTGCAAATTTGGGATTAGCACCATATTGAGTTGAGATATCGATATATATATATTTTAGTTAATAAATTTTTGATGCTGCTTTAAACATTTTTTTATCCATAATGAATATGTCATTTAAATGACATTAAAAATCATGTAATATTAAAAAAACACATTAAATATATATATATATAATGAGATATTATACTATTATCCAGCGTCCACATTAGCAAGACTTTGGCAAAGTTTTATATACACTTTTACTTCTTTACTAACACAAACAAAACTCGAAAATACTATGTATTTGCTCTCGAACATAAAAAGCTTACAAAAGTCTGACCAGTGTAAACGCCAAACTAGAACAGTCTGAGTGTCTACACAGGCTTGACTTTGTTAAGATTTTAGTGATTGAATGCAACTACACATTGTTTTCGATTTTCGCTTGCTAAGAGAAATTTGTAGGTGTTAGTGTTAGTGTCTGTAAAAATATTACTAAAAGTCTAGCCAAGATAGACACAAAGTTAAGTATGTCTATGAGTCAGTTTAAAGTTATCTTGAAATCACTATATATTTGATATATATATAAGATGCAAAATTCATCGAATAAATTGTTACAATTCATTTTGAAGTTATAATGCAATTTACAGTACTATTGTTTTATTTAAATTGATTTATAAAAGTTACTTTTGAAGCCTTAATTATTACAACGATCGTTTTTTTCAAAGACTATTATCATTCACAATTTGTATTGACAATATTGCAATTCATTTGTAAATTATATATATACATATTGTAGCTACAAAACTGAACATACATAAATGTTAAAATAAAAATTTAGTCCGAAAGTTAAATAAAAATATTATACATTTATTAACTGACTTAGAACTAATTATAATGTGTTTTAAATAATCATAAAATGTTTTGTTTATTACGAAATGTGTATTTACAACAGTAAATTTTAATTCAAGATACATACACGCTATATAATTTTAATAAAAAGTTAATTATATAAATGTGTTTAATATTTTTACAAGTATACATTATTCGTTACATATGATTGCGATTATTATTATTTTAATATATATATTTTTTAAAAATTTTTCCCTAGCAAATTTATATAATATAAACAAAAATAGTAAAGCTCATTAGACAAGATGATAAGAAAACATTTACAAAATGAATTAAACTTAAAAAAAATTTAATTTAAAGTGTAGCTAATATTCTAGTAAATCCTAAGCAGGCGGAAACAATTGTCTGACCAACGCCCCAAACCATAGCATATATAGGTGACATTGGCAAACTTGAAGCGCGATGTACAAACGCAATGACCGCACTGCTTATGATGCCACTCATAGCCGGCGATAGAAAACCCATCACTAATATCAAAATTGAAAAGAAACGTCCGAATTTATGTTTTCGCAAGGTAACAAAAGCGACTAACGCCGCGCATGTGTGTATGAAAATTGACGAAAAGAGAGCCCATAGAAATACATGATACCACATTTCGCGAAATGTGTTCAGTCGATTTTGTGAGCGCAAGCCCATAACATCTGCGATCGTATCCAATTCATCAGAGTCATCTGCGTAGGATAACATTACAAGTTGCCGCATGTAAATATTCCTGATTGCTAGAAATCTATTGCTTTTAGGTTTTTGTAGCTGATTTTATTTTAGTATTTGGACTTTATGTAGTATTTCGCAATTATTTTATATATCACATTTAAATTAATCTAAAGATGTACTTTTTTTCAAATGCTTTTGTGCAATTTTTAATTAATTGTTTGACTTAGAAATAACTTTTATTTACAAATATTTTCTCGCTGAGACGTCTTTGTGTCCAGTAATTATCAGGAAATCCCTTTAATATTCATATATAGTTGATCTAAAATCAAAAAATAATTTATAAGTTATAAATATTTATTATATTTTAATAATTGTTATATATCATATTCATTTAGGATTTCCCTAATTTAGTTTAATCTAATATAAATTAAATATAGTATTAAAAAGTGTAAATTTCGTCGATATAAAGTGTAAATTTTAAATAGCATAATATACGAGTATGTATATTATCATTTAAATTATATATTCCCTAATTATATGTGTATTTAAGTTGTGAAATTAATAATTATTAAATATAATTAATAAACGATGTAATTTTAATAAATTAAATGCTTAAGCAAATTTTAAAGTAAACTCTCTTAGTGAAAACATTGAAGAATCTTTTTACAATTTAAAAAAAATTAAATTACTTACTTATATATTAATTTACCATTTTCCTTAGTTTAACAAAAACTACTGAATGAAAACTCAAATGAGTTTTCATTATTTATTTTTATAATTGCTTAAAGTCCATTTCACTTTTTTAGCTTGCTCAGCATTGCATCAAAAAATCGACCCAATTCCTCTAGGGTGTTACTTTATTTATTTTTAATATTATTTTGTTTAGTTCATTTCAATTACAAACAAATTTCTTGTTTCCTTTTGCTGAAGTTTGGCAAGTATTATATTACGCCCATTTATTGATATATATGACATATATTTTTACAACTTTGCTTTATTTTCATTATGAATTGATTTTATTTACGAAATAACCTTTGACATTTGATAAAATTTCAGCTGTGCACAGATGTCAAAATTAACTGTCAAAATATGTTAATGCTACCAGACTATTTTTGTAAATCAGTCATATAAATATAAAGTCTATTCGAGTGAAGTGATCGTGGTAATATCACGAGGTCAGAAGTATTTAATAAAATCTTTGTTTTTATTAATTGATATATAAAATGTATATAAATAATTTGATATATTAAAAATGTACTTAATTTTTTTGTGTGATATATTATTAAGTGAAGTTTAAAAAACTTTTAAAAATTTTATCAGCTGTATAAATGAGCTCATTATATTGGGAACGCTTACTCATTAATATAAATGAGCAAGTGCTTAATTGAGACAGTGAGAATGTACCATAAAATCCAAATAAACAATTTCTTAAATTTTAATATTTAACATACCCAATCAAAAAATAAAAAGTATTAAAATAAAATTATTAATAAAAAAATATATTATTCTTAGAAAACTTACTTAAAAACGTAATTACAAAAACAAATAAGAAATAAAATCAAGTTAAGATGAGTAACAGGTTTTATACAGAGCTAATTATGCTAATTCATTCCCTAATCTGAGCCGAACAAATAAAAATGTTTTGATATATACAAATTGCAAAATCTCATTACTTCTGCTGCGTGAATAGGATATAGCAAATAGCAGACGCGTTGTAGTGCAATCGACTGCGTGCAGCAATTCGGTTGCCGTACTTGACAAATTAATACAAGAAATAACACTAGTAATTTTACCAATCAAATTTTTCTTCAGTTGATTAATAACTCGATTGTGAATGTTCGCCCACAACTTTATATTGCATTTATAATGGTCGCAAATGACACATTTTAAATTATTCATTTCAAACTTTTTACATTCGTTCAACGTGTCTGTTGATTTGATTTTTAACCTGTGCCGAAATATGTTGGATGAAGGTAAAATATGCCTTTAAACCTTACAATATAAACTGAAAACATATTTTTAGCTTCGATTAAATACTTTTTGGTAGATAAAAGTCCCAAAAAGAGCTGCATCGTTTTCAAGAAAATGCAACCACCAAACATTTGTTTAGTTTTTTTTGTAAATATGTCAAAAACAGATTTCTCAAACTGTCAAAATGCCATTAAAAAGCTGAATTTAGGGTATGTTCAATGTATTCATTTGCATTTGGAACTCATCAATAATCGGAACTCATTTGCGCATATGTACGCAAAAAATTATCTTTTGCCTCTCATTTTTGATTTTTGACCCAAATCAGTCATTTGAGGTCAGTGTGAATGCCATATTAACCATATCTTAAGTAATATATAAAAATTTGTGATGAGTTAAAGACAAAATACAGTTTTTCTACATTCATACAGTATTCACTTTAATTAAATTGAATAATTGTTTTTAATACTTTTTAACGTTATATAATATATTTATAAATTTATTTATTACCTTTTTATAATGAAGCTGCTAGCTTCAGTAATTTACATTTAATATATTTCATAATAAGGTTTTCGAAAAGAAGTAAACTACAACGACAAAAATTCTTTTATATTATTTTTAATAGAATTTTTGGCTGACTATATAACTGTTTGATGTTTTTCTAAGAGCAAGAGTGCTTCAACTAAATTCATAAATGCTATTTTCGAAGATGTCGTAAATAAGGGCACGAGTACTAGGGATTGAACTCGTGCCCTGTGAAATTTTAATAAGTAATATTTTTCATTATATTATAAAAAAATTTTAAATAGAAATAAAACATGACTTATAAATTAATTTTTTTTAATTGAACACATTATGCTGGTTCTTGGCTACGCGTACGAATTTTGTAATTTGTTATACCAGTTAAAACAGCTTATTTATTTACGGTATTAGGTGGCAATCTTTTAAATTTGACAGTTGTGAAAGAGGGAGATACCTACTTACCACTTTACAGAACTAACGTCCACATTTACAGAAGCATTTTCTTAGTACTTTTTCATTGAATTTGTTCGCATATAACACATTCTGCAAAAATTTTAGTTTGCATATCTTCAAAAACACATTTAATACACTTTAAATTTTTAACAAGATAGCAACCATTAGTAAAATGAGCAAAAAAGTGGATTACTCTTCTGATAGTGATCAAAGCGATGAAGATTTTTGTCCAGAAAATGCCGGTAACATAGAACAGCTTAGCGAAGAAGATACGGACGATGAAATCGAAGAATCAGAAAACGGTGTGGTATCTGCGAAAAAAGTGAAGAAGTCTAATAAAAATGGTAGTAAAAAGCAAAAAAAAGAAAACACTTCGAATGATGATGATATTGATTCGTCGTCACTAGAAAAAAGAAACACACGCCAAAAAGCTAGTTCCAACAATGCGCAAGAGAAGTCTATCATTGAAAAGGATGCATTAGAATCAGACGATGATGAAAAGTCGCGTACTGATGCGCTTTGGGCTGATTTTCTAAGCGATGTAAAAGTTGTGCCTAAAAAAGAAAAAAGTTCAACAACCGCTATAAGTTCCTCCAAACCAAGTTCAATCTCTAATAAAGCTAAGAGTTCTGTTCAAACAAAGTCCACTGTTGAAGAACCTAAAATAGAAAAGGTAGCTGATGAACCTGTCAAAAAAACACTAACTGAAGTGTTAAACTTTGCTGGTGAGGATGTGGTCGTACAAAAAGAAGTCAGCGCTGATAGTATTAAAGAGAATAGCCGTGGAAGTGGAAGTAAACCAGTAGTTAAAGGCATTAAACGTTTTTCTTCTGGTGGAAGTGGTATAAGTTCCATAATTAATCAAATTGGCAAAAAGAAAAAAATGTCTGTGTTGGAAAAATCGAAGCTAGATTGGAATAGCTACAAACAAGATGAAGGCATTGATGATGAAATAAAAACATTTAACAAGGGCAAAGATGGGTAAGTTAGTTTGTACTGCTAACAAATGAAAAAATAATTACATTTGTATTCGCTTAGATTTTTGGAGCGTCAGGACTTTCTTCAACGAACTGATCTACGGCAGTTTGAAATCGAGAGAAATATACGTCAGTCGCGCCGTAATAATTAAGTTTAAAATATTTTCAAATAATTCTAACTATAGTTTAATTTATAATTATTTTTAAATGCATATAACCTAATATAATTATATGTACAATGATATATATAATATATATATATAAGTGTTTGGAGGTAGCCTTAGTCGAGGCTATATTCAATTAAATTCAAAGATCCAATATCAACATTAATAAAGCACATGTGCATATGCTTTTTATTTCGAATAAAATTTATGTAAATATTCATTTGAAACACATTATTAACCAGAGCGTGTAATCAATAGAATTAAGCTATTATTTAGCAAAAAGTTCTTACGCCAATCAGCTGCTTTCTGAAATTACAACATGATTACTTAATAAGCTCTAAATATTCCATTAGTTTTTTAAGATTTTTTTTAATAAAACATTGTAAGCCATAACATGTTTTTTAAATTTTACAATAGAACTTAAATAGTAACTAAAATAATTTTTTAACCGCTAATAAAAAACTGTATGTTAAACGTTGTTGAAGCAATTTTTAAAAGTTTGGTTTGAAAAGATAATCACTTCGCCGATAAAAAAGTTTATTCTGCCATAAAATTGTAATATTTATTTTATCTCTTAGCTATGAAACATCATATAGTATATAATGTAATAAAGACTATTGTAAAATTAGATTAGTTTTTTAGTTTTTTTAATATAACCACAACGAAGTACCATATAATGCATTTCATACATATAAAATAAAAAAGTTTATTATTTGAATCTGTATTTTAATAAAATTTAACTTAACCGAGCTTAAGATTGATTATTTAACACTAACATTGTTAAGAAGCAACACTCATTCATTTTTGTTAAATTTTTTAATAAATTTTAATACATATTAATATTAAATATACTATATATATTTAATATATTAATGTGTTTAACATTTTAATAAAAACGACTAAGTGTTATTTATTAACAATTTTAATGTTAAATAACTGACGTTAAGCCGGGTTAAATTAAGTTTTATTTTATAAAACAAAATTATATGAATGTCGTAAGGTACTGAGAGGTGAGATATTTTGAACAGTGATTGATTCTTTTATAGCCATTCAATATATGAAGATTAAAGACAGATAATTTTGTAAAATACAGTAAAAAGTAAAGGGACATAATAGCCAAATACTGTCCAAGGCGACGTTATGAAGACGCATTAATAACGAGTTAATGAAGACGCCTCAATGGTACTGAGTATGAGTCAAATATAATAATTTATGTGCATCATAACTTACTAAATTTTTGGATGATATAAATAACGTGTGTGTTTAAATGATACATTAAACTTTAAGATAATAACAAATATATTTAACCCAGAAATTAGTAATAAAAACTATTAGAAATAACAAATTCTGTTTATATTTTGGTTTTTTATTAAAATAAACAAAATAGGATTAAGATAGAGAATTATAGTATATGTTATAGCCTAGGTACTTTCTCGTTTCTATACAAACCCATTCTTTTTAGTGAAGGATGAAATTTAGCTGGTCGTCTATGCGAATTAGAATTTAGATCGTCTATGCGAACTATCGAATTATTTAAATGAGTTAGTTATTATAACTCCTTTGTTGTTGTACTAATCCGTTGGAATCTTGTAATCCATCCATGTCTTTTGCTTCATTTTCCTTCGGGTTATGCGGTTAGTGATGGGGTATGTGACTACATAAAAGGATGCGATCACTATATGACATTGAATTTACACTGAATCTAGGGACATGACCCTAACAGGTCAGTGGGTTTGATTTTATGTCAATTGGGCATTGATTAGTGAATGCTTTACGATTACTGAATGAGCTATTATAGTTCTTGTTGTATGTGAAATATGTCTCTCTTCCTTTGAGATATCATGGAAAGATTTGTGGGATCCAAATTGCAATTCATTGTCGAGATAAAAAAAATTACTGTATCCGTTTGAAGGACTGACATTTTCTGACAATGTTCGACACCATCGAGGTTTCTTTTGTTGCAATTTGAGATACGAATTCGGCGATTGACGGAGCAATGGGGATTAACGATTTTCCTCTTTGTGCAAGAACAAATTGCTTAGATAGCAACTGATATTGCTCTTTAACATGTACTATTTTATATATCACAAGGCCATACAATAAAAGCCCATCAAAACTAGTCCCAAGTTATTATATGCTTGATTATTATTTCATTGTATAAAGTAGGTTTTGGGAGAATATACTGAGGTATTTTAGCAGATATTAGCTCGCCCTATTTTTTGTGTAACATAACAGACGTATAGATCAATATGATATCTGTTTCTACTGTTTAAGTTGAATTCTGTAGCAAAATACCCACGTAGGTCCTTGGGTATTATTTATTCTTATTTTATTATTACTCAAATAAATTTTATTAAAAAATAAAATATCTAATACCATACATAAGTATCGGAAATCAAATGTTATTGTTGTAAAAGACTGCGGGCTTATTGTATAGACTTCAAATATTATGAAATATTAATTTTCCCATATACAGGGTTTCCAACGTGCTATATGGTCCTCTTTACCTAAATTATCACTTGAAGAAATGAGTATTAAAATGTAGTACATGTTAAATGATGGGGAATCGTTCAGAATGTATTTATCACTGACATCTGAGATATATGTTCTGTGAAAACATGTGAAAATATGAGCACTAAGAAAACGAGGTGCGTATTTAATGTTCATGAAGATCTGATGAGGTTGCCTATATCTTGTGAAGATAACTACTTGTATCTTTCTATGAAAACAAAAATTATAAAAAATATCGTACTATTCTCATGCAGAAGACAACTTTTGAGATCGGATGGATTACTATATGAGTTGATGATAAGAATATTTTTAGAAAAGCTTTTTAACAATTCATTTGCGATAAATATATTTTCTATGTACAGATCTGTACAATTTGTTTAGATTCAGATTTAAGGTTTTTTTATTAATATAGTTCTTATGAACTTAAACCACGACCAAGTTGTTTCTTGGCTTGACTCGAACTGAATTTGAAGAATCAAGCAAAAGCTTACCAAACCAAGCCAATTATGCTGAGATTTGCATTCTTAAGATAAGTGTGGTGGTGTTTGTCGTATTTAAGTTGTTTCCTTTAGGAGGAACCATAAGCGCAACATTGTTCCTAAAGAAAACAAAGAATACTGTTTGCAGCTACAGTGATCATAGCTGAATCAGCATAAACAGTAAGTTAGCTTCAATGCACTTGAAATAGTGTAAATAGGAAGCGTTACTTTGTGTGTAGGACAGTTTTTCCTGAACAAAAACTGTGATATTGCGCTTTGTCTTTTATTTGCCTTGATTTTTTATAATACTTCAGCTGTTGTTAGCAAATTCGTGATTCGAATGTGCTTTCGTTGCCGCCTTCTTAAGTCGGAAATTGACATTAAATATTACTCATTGAACCCAATAACAGAAGTTCTATTATAATTCACTTAATTTTCAATCGAAGGTCTTTCAAAATATTATTTTCATCACAGTTTTGCGACGATTGCTGGTGTAGAAGCAGTCTTTGGATATGTTATATGTGGATCGTCTTTAAGAGTGTCACTCGCGAGTGACAATCTCTAAATAAGTGATCCCAATTAAAGACCATTCCGTTTGAAAGAGAAGATTATTCCAAAAAAATTAGCCATTACACACAGTATAAACTTTAAAGTGCTTTGTGTAGTCAATAGTGAAATGTATACAAAAGGACTCTTCCAGCCGTAGTAATAATAATATCTTCCGGCTTTAATAATAATAATAGTATAAACTTTATTTGCTTCTAATCTTTTTCTTTCTAAAGAATTGAAGAACTAAACGATGTTTTTTTGACTTTTAAAAAATATATTGATACGTTAACTTCAAATCGTCGTCATTGTTTATAAAAAACAATGGATTCACAAATCGAAATGAAAGTTTGACATGAACGATGAAAAATATTAGAATAATAATGCAGTATTGGTAATATTATGGAGGCATATATCATCATCACTCAGGCACTATATTCGCCAGATCTGGATCGGTGCGAGTTTTTCCTGTTCCCGAAACTCAAATTGCCCCTTCGTGGTAAGCGTTTTGAGTTGATTGAATCGGTAAAAGAGAATTCGCTGAAGGTACTAAAAGCCATACCTTCACGAGCCTACGAAAAGTGTATGGAAGATTGGGTTAAGCGTTGGCATATGTGTATCGCATTAAAAGGAGCATATTTTGAAGAAGATGAAATAAATTTGGAATAAAATTTAAATTTGTGTGTTTTATTTACAAAATCCGAGTACTTTTTGAGCGGAATATATATATGTTTACTTATAACATTGATCCTGATGACTCGATAACATAATGGAAAGTCATCTGATATATACCATATAATACCATATAATGACCATATAATAACTCTTTCAAGTTACATTATTTGCATATGATGGATAGTTCCGTATTACTAACTTAAACAGCAGTATTTTCTAGTACACTTAGATTGGTGCACTTGTTGAAGATCGAACTAACTAATAGTTTTTATAAATTAAAATAGTGTACCCAAATGTTGATAAAATAATATATTTGTCGTAATTTTATTAAATATATTAACATAATTATATTCATCATTAAATTTGTGACATTGGCCTTAATTCTGCGGAGGTTCTAGAGCCGTTAAAAGGGCCCATTAGATATGTAAACAATTTAATAATTTTATCAATTTGAAATTTTCTTGTTTAGTTAAAATCTCTTAAATTTGTGCTTCGTTTCTCTTAAAATTCGCTGATGAAAGCTTCAAAGCTCTTTCAAAACTCACAGTTGACTCTTCAGTTTACAACAATGCGAATTTGTAATTCCAAGTGGTAACCAAGCAAGCGTTTGGCTTTTGATTTTGCCAAGCCGATCGGTTGATTGCGTCTCGCCTTCCACTGGCGGTTCGTTAGGCTCTTATGGCTTCTTTATTTTTATGTGTGCGGCGGCGCAACCAAAATTGCAACTTTATCAGTCGCCGAGTTCAGTTGAATTTCGACTTCGCGCAGTGAAACTACTATCGATGCTCGGGTTAGTGATGTTACGAGTTTAAAATTGGGTCTTTCTGGTAGTTTGCAGTGTTTTCATTGATAACATGTTGTGGTTGTTGTTCATGTCGTCCGCATTGCTGTCGTGCCGTTGTAACTGGTAAAGCGCGTCCAAAAAACCTTAATTGACGACTTTAATGTGGTAACGCCAGTGTGGAGCAGTTGCCCAAATGTTTTCTTCCTCTTCTCTTAATTGAAAGTATCTAAACGAATATCGATAAAAGTACATTGAATTATTCAATAAAAGTAGTTAAGGTGCTTGAAGTGGTGAAAAGTTTATTAAAAGCAATAAAAAAAATTGTTAATAATTTTTGGTCACTGCATTTCAGAAAGCAAACAAAAAAAAAAAATTTATTAAAATTATTTTTATAATTTCTGCTTAAGCAGCGTTTAGTTTAAATAATTTTTTTAATATTTGGTGAAAGTGTGCTAAAGTGAAGGAAATTAAAACAAAATAATTAAAAAAATTAAAACAAAAAAATTTTTAAATAAAATTATTTCATTAAAATATTTAAGAAATAATAAAAAAATTTATATTAAATATATTTAAAGTGGAAAGTGAGTTTACGGTGGTTTACTTAACTATTTGAAGTCATTTCTGAAGGATAAGAAACTTTTACTTTAATTTAAATTTAAAATCTGCAGATTTTACTATACAAACAAAGGTCAGTATTTAAAAAAAAAATTATATAAATATAATATTATGTAAGAATATCAATTTTGGTCGAACTAAAAAAACAGTCGAACTAAAAAGAGTGCAACAGGGTTTTAGAGAGCAAATTACACACAATTCCGTTTCCATAGTTCGAACTCCTATAACTCAAATTTCGCTATAACTTGAATAAAAATATTGTCACGTGCCAATAGGAATATGGGAAAGTGCAGTCTATAAATCGAATGTTTGTTTTAAGTATGAATCCATTTTGGTGTAAGGGGAAGTCCCTTTTTCCAAAACAAATGTTTAATTTTTTCTTTCTTACGCTGCTTTTTTGTGCAAATGGCAGTCGCTAGTATTAGAGCTCAGCCTTCCAGAAATAAAGTAGAAGACTCATTCAAGAAGAATGATACTATAACTGATGATCACTATAAGGCTTCGAATAAATTGGAATCTCTTTTTACTGAAATCCGAAATACTAATTTCTAAATATTTCACTTCACTATAATTTCTGTGCTATATTTGATTTCAAATAAATAAATAAATATCTTAAGATTTTAGTTTCTTTTAAAAATAAAAAAAATCTTTAACTCGAAGTTATAAGTCGAACCTTTTGTTTGCAAAATGGTACTTTGAGTTGTGGAAGTTTGACTGTATTTTAATAAGTCCCCGGATTGAAACTATTTTTTTTTTAAATATTCTGAATAATACCTCGATTTATTCTAATATTCAAAACTATTTTATTGGACACAGGCATTTAAACATCTGTGAATTTCTGTATTGCTTCAAAGCGCTTTCCATAAAATACATATTTGGAAAATAAGATGACGTGATATGAAACCATATATGGGAATCATGTGGACGAAGAAGGGGATATAGTTTCGATTTAAAGAAAATAGTGTTATTTAATCAAATAAAAAATAGTGTTATTTAATCAATTCGAAAAAACTACATACTGTACTAAAAGTTAACATCAAAGCTTTGGACTACCAAAGCAGAAAATTCTTTTTTCAAATTTACTATGCCCGTTAAGTACATTATATATATATGTAAGATAGATTAATTGGCAAAGTAAAATTATAATTCAAAATACATTGTAGGACTTCACAAATATATGTATGTTGTGTCCTCTTATTATGTGATCTAATATTTTGTTAACTATCTAATTCATAATAATTAAATATTATAAAATGCTAAACCGGAATTTTATCAATTTAAAATTTTTTTGCGTGTTGCAATATTTATTATTTTATTATTATAATAATAATATTTTATTATTACTTTTTTATTATTTTAATATTATTTTATTAAATTTGATTTTAATTTCAATATGACAAAAGTGATTATTTTTACTTTAACAGAAACTGTGGCATTTAATAGAGAAGTTTCGAACAGTAGTGAGCTGCAACAACAAAAATTATTTTTATAATTTTTCAATTAATTGAATTTTTGGGTGTCCATACAGCTGAAGTATTGCCAAATACCCATAATCAGTGATCTTGGAGTAATTCTTGTATTAAATTATTCGTAAATAATTTTTTTTGAAACTGTGAGTACCAGGAATTAAACTTGTGTCCTGCCAAATTTGAAGCTAAGAGTCAGTGCTCCTTAATCAACTCTGGGCAACTTTGCTTCTGATACTCTTCATACTCTGCAACTCTGGGGAATATGCAGAGAATTCAATTAGGAGTTTTATTGCAGAAATTTTTTATATGTAGTATAGATAGATAATTGAAGGAAGTTTAAATGCCATTCAATAGTCCAGTGTTCCATTATTATCTTAAACACATCCGCTTTGCTCCTGTAGTTTGAGTCAGAGGATCTATATTTGGAGTTATAGGCTATTACAAATTTACAAAAAGCCGCTGCGATAGCTTTTTGCTTAATTTAAAGCTTAGAGACCAGTTCGAGTAGACATTTTGGATGGTCTTCACTATATTGAATACCGATTTTTATTCAGTTTGTCATATAATATATTATGAAAGGTTAATTCAAGTTGGTGTTGATCAGCTTCACTAAACCATTTTTTGGGTGAACCTTTTAGTATCTTACTAGGAATGTGAGGTGATGTGAATATTTATGTGGGTTAAAAATCGAAGTTATTTGTCAGTACACAAAGTTGTAGCCAGTTATTTACGTAGTGGATTACTCCCAGATAATTTTAATAATTTAAAATAAAAATTTATTTTATTAAACAGTTCATTTATCATTATCTTATTAATAATGAATACATATATGCATAAATATAGTCCTTAGATGTTTTTCGGGGTGTTTCAAACCATCAAACAACATATAATTTGGATATACTGTCAGCTGCTTTAGTGTTGTACTCGGGCTTTCTATGTTATATCTGTGAAGAGGTTTCGTGTTTCATCTTTTATTTATTTTTTAACCCTTCCAATTATAAGATTTCCATAAAAATCCGTATTTGTGGTCACTTTGGGTATACACCATTCTTCGCAACATTACGTTTTGCTAGATTTAACGTTTGTCAATATTTGTTTTGGTCGATTAAACACTTGGCAGAAAGTGTACATTGTAGTAAGTGTTGTCCCAGCTTGCGACACTCAACCAGAGCTGTGAATCTGGTACTACGGGTGTGAGTGGCCCGCAGCTTCGGCTGTGCTGACCAGTTGAGGTGGGTAGAATGATCAGGTATTTGTTCATCATTCGTTCGGCGTGGAGTTGTGTATTCATCATCGGGTTGAGTGGTCCTTGCATCAAACCAAGGTGGAAGTTATGTCCTGCACACATTGCTTCATTGGCACCGGCGGAAATTCATTAAAATTTCCAATGAGGCGTTTATCGGCGCATTATCTTGATTTATATGTTTGTAGGTACCCACGCTAAACAACACTGATACTGTCTGGATTGTTTGTCATACTGATCAATAAAATATATGATTTATATGATATCCAAAGTTCTTTATACCGCATTAGAAGTGTTTTGTCAAACTCAATATTCCATTTCATATTATTATTCACATTATATATTATTATTATTATATATAAAAGAAACAATTTTAGTATTATATTATTGCGTAAACTATATTGAAATTGAAACTAATTCTCAAATAAGCAAATTTTTCAATGCATATTCCACATTACTTTAAGGAAGAACATATCAATAAGTAAAATCCACATTTAAGATACAATGTAATACAATGTAATTATCTTTTATGGTATCTTAAGCTTTTCAACTCGATATCTCAAATAAAAAAATTTAATCTCATGAAACGGAAATACAATCTGTAGTGCTTATTCATTGAATGGGGCAATGAAACATGCTACCTTGGTAGCGTAAATGCAAGATGATGAGTTTTTAAAATCTGGTTTGCTTTTTAAGGGAAATTAAATATTTGTACTACAAATAAATTTGGGATGAACCAAATTCAAGTCACGAATTCGAAACATCTGAGGTAGTATCAAAACTTAATTTGATTTATATTCGTTTTATATAATTATGAAATCATTGTATAAATTACGTACATAATTAATAAAATTAGTATGTAAAATATTCACCCATTGCATGCTCGAAAAATCATACTGGCATATAATTAATTCTTTTTCTTTACAAATATTTCCCTATGAAAGAAAAATCTGAAAAATCCAGTTAAAAGCAGGAAGGAATATTGAACACAAAAGACTTAAGCAACGAACTTGATTCAATTAAAATGAAACTCGTTTAACGAATGAACGCGCATCCATCAAAAGGGAGTGGAACTTTTTTCTGTTTTATTTACATTTTTTAATAATATTATTACAATTTTTTGTTTTGGTTAAGAAATATTACCTTAAAAATTGCAAAAAAACCAAAATTTTCTTATTTGTCAGTGAAGCTAACTACACAGTCATTTAAAAATAGTGTCGTTTGAATTAATTTGGTCAAGGCCAAGCTTACACATCTTTAGTCAAAATAATTAATAGAAAAATTAATTTTTTCAAGTACCAAAACTTTTGTAAATTGAAATGTTTAAACATTTTTTTTTATTGTTAAAAGATAAAAATGTTAAATTATTTCTGAATTGTCAAAAACATTAACAATTTAAACGTGCAGCCGTGCAAATTGTGATGATCATCTCGAATAAAAGCAATCATTCACAGTTCGTTGTAAATAATTTCAGACCTCAGACTTCAGATTTCAGATTTCAGACTTCAGATTTCGCTAGATACTCGCCTCTAAGCAAATGTATTTACGCGCACTTAGTCTTTGATGCCTTGAAGAAAAAAAATAACAACAAAGATTGAATTTAATATTTTATTGAACATTAACATAAAATTAGGCAAATTTTTTGTCATTTTTAAATAAAAAGATTTAATAAAAACAAATAAATAAAAAATGATTTGATGAGCTTCGGCTGTTTTTAACTGTAAAAAGATAAAAGCTTAAAGGTTTTGTAATTATTCACAAAAATATTTTAGTTTTACAATACAAATTTTGTTTTGTTTTCTTAGCTCATTATGCAATTAAAATTGTTTAAGACTTTAATTAATTCACTCGATTTTATAATGAATTAATATAAATTAAAAAACGAAATAGTTTTTTTTTTGAGAATGTGAGGTAATTGCAAAACTGACTTCGGTTTAACAAGTGAATGGCTTTAGTACTCAATTCGATTGATTGAGCTCTATAAACTATACTTTTTGCCCGACATTTTCCGGCGTTTATTGGTTTTCGAAAAACCTTAACAATCTTAAGAGTTAAGTTAATTGATTTGTGGTTTTCTGTTTTCAAAATATAAAAAAAAATTATCTCTTGGTTTTCAATAATAATGATAAAATTGCATTAGTTAATAAAGTTCTTATTAAGGTCTGTGTTGTTATTTGTGATGAATTACATCACTAGATAGAAGTGGTCCAAGAGATTTTATTTTATTTAAGTAATAGGCTATTAAAGCACTCGACCTAAAGGCCTAACTAGGACAATTTCAGACTCTTTATAAATCTTGTAATTGCTGTGGGGTTAATTTTACCTATTTGACTTGGGACTAAGATCCCGCTCCAAGGTAATCGAGTTTACGTCTTGCCACCGCTGGGTAGTTGCATAGAATATGTTCTGATGTTTCCTTCTCCTCATGATAGAGTCGACAGAAGTCACTTTCTACTGCACCTAAAATCGACATAATAGAGAAACGTAATAGAGAGAAACGTTATATAAACGTTTTATTAAAATTCTTTTCAACCCGCTTACAATTCGCTTGTGGGTTATTGCCCACAAGTTCATTGAAATTCTCTATATATCCTTTTCATACATTTTTTTTATATGTTAAGGTACTAATCTACATACTATGAAACGTTGGTAGATATCAGTTGAGGCCTTCCGCACCAAAGCCCACTTAAGTTTAAATACTAGGCCGTTGTGATATCACTGATTAGCCCTTTTTATACGCAGATTAGAAAGACTTCCAAAAGAATCGGCCAACATACAGATAACCCCAAAAGTCAGGACACTATCCAATTCAAAGTGAACTAATATAACAAATCTTTGAACTTGGCTTAATCCATAATTTTTCATGATAAAGGCTTCGTGAGATCAATAAGAAAAGGGGTCCGAACATTTTGAATCTTTTCTCATAAATTAATTAATACTTTAAAGTAGTTTTAGTTCACTTCTTCGAAATGTCGGCGATAGTTATATAGTCTATTATATAATTAAAAAAAAAAATACAAATTAATCTATAAGCTTTTATTTTTTTCGCTTCACTAAACTAAAAACTAACTAAAAATTAAGAATAACTAAAAACAACTCAAAAACTGCTTTCACAAGCCCTCAACCTTTTTGTGGGTTTAACTGGGTCAGTACAAAATAAATTATCAAGGAGAAGGAAAACCATGTGCGGCTGGAGTACTGGGAAGACTTCCCTGAACTTAGACAAAGCAAAGCACTAATAAAATCGTACTCCTATAAAAACATTCTCAAATTCTCAAAATGTGATTTAAAGTTGATAACGGGTTCCATTACAGGTCATCATGTCCTGAAATATCATATTCACGATTATCTGCTAATTCGGAATATAGATTATGCCTCAAAGATGAGGAAACTACATATGCATATTCTTTGTAACTGTCCAGTGTTAATAACGCACAGAAGAAACTTGTTTCATATGCAATTTCTGTCACCAGAAAATATTAAGCATTCTTCTCTAGATTTAGTTTTGGACTTTGTTCAAAAAGCTTTAAAGGGTTTTGTGTAATCAATAGTGAAACTGGTGCAATAGGACTCTTCCTGCCGCAGTACCGGCTGCTGGGCGATTTCAAGTTAAACCTCTAATAATAATAATAATTAAAAATAAAGCAAATAATATATAATGATATAAAACGAAATCTAAAAGTTTTTGTTGTTGTATGTTTGGAAATTGAAGGTAGACTAAAAGTGAACTCGTTTACTTATATTCGAAGGTATTTCGGAAGACGATCTACTACTTTTATTTGATGAGACAGATAGTCATCTGAGTTTACCAATAATTATCACTACAGCAATAAATGATGATTCAACTCAATTCAATAGATCAACTAAAAATTGCATTAAATAATCCTGACAATAATCCGTCCTTTAGTAATTGTAAATAAGGTGGTTCCGGATCCCTGCTTCAGAGTTCCATACATAAGCCATTGTCCTTCAATTTGCAAGTATTTTTAATTTTGTTTCTGAGAATTGTAAGTAAAAGTAAATTTTTAACTGGTTGCCAAAATTTTAAATGTCCAAAAAACAAAGACAAGAAACGCAAGAAAATTAAAAAGACTATAACTAGCATCTCAAGCTCCAAGCATTGCAAATTCGTAGGTGATAAAAGTTTTGCAAGCATCTGCCAGTTTCTGTGAGTGTTAAAAACTGCAATTAGTTTCAGTTTCTTACTCAAGCAAATTTTCCCACTTCGCTTTCTAGTTATATGGAAATGTAGCTAATCAACATATACAGCAATGACTGCCACAGATACTTTTTGCGAGCCACTTACATTAAGACCGAAAAGTTTTCGGAAATTCTCATTTAAAATTCGCGCGCTGTATATTTTCCGATATTTTAAGTTTATGTAGTTTGGCAGCACTGTCCTTAATTACTATGCCAAAAATGAGCGCGATCTGTCAGACAGTTCGTTTACGGCAGCTGTTGAAACCAGTTCACCTCAGTAGGGCGTTGCGAAAAAAACAATGGAAAAAAATATTGAACAAAGAGTTTGCATCAAATTTTGTGTTTCGAACGAAATTTCGTGTGCAGAATCGTTGCGAATGCTACAAAAGGCTTATGGGGAATCAGTTTTATCGAAAACTCAAGTTTATGAGTGGTACAAAGCCTTCCAGGACGGTCGTACGACCGTCGAAGACATTTCGCAACGCACTACTGAGGTGAACTGGTTTCAACAGCTGCCGTAAACGAACTGTCTGACAGATCGAGCTCATTTTTGGCATAGTAATTAAGGACAGTGCTGCCAAACTACATAAACTTAAAATATCGAAAAATATACAGCGCGCGAATTTTAAATGAGAATTTCCGAAAACTTTTCAGTCTTAATGTACATATTAAAATTGTGACAAAAAAAAAGTATCTATAACGAATGTATCTACAACGATAACAACGTCATTGATTGTTTCAAACTTCAACTCAAAGATTGATATTTGGATTTGGATTGTTACAAAATCTATAAATGAAAAAAAAATTAGCAGAAAATTAAAAGAAGAGGCAACAAAACAATAAATAAAACACAATAAAGGCCAATGAATTAGCATAGAAAGTCTTTTTGCATTTTTTTATTTTTTGCATATGTCATAAGATACTCGCACCTAAAAGTGTTTTGTTGAGTGTGCAGATACATTTCGTTAGGTTCGGTTATGAATATATGAATACATTCAGTCCGCACTCAAACTCAAACTCAAACGTCACAAGCGGTCAATGTTTTTTTCAGTGTAGGTAAATAATTTCTTTGGTCTGTTGGAGCCGTTACTAAGTTGCAATAGATATTTTTCGGTTGGCAGTTCACTAGGAGGAAGTGTGACAGAGAGAAATTCACTTTGAAGCCATGAATTACAAGGCACAAAAGACATTCACAGACTGTCTCAAAATTGTTATTGTTTTGCGGTATAATTTCTCTGAACTTGTATTGATTTATGTTAATAAATATTACCAACTATTGTAGAATTAATAGCTACTTTATATACATTTATAACTAAAATTTAAACCATTAGAAAAAAAAATGCTAATTATAGTTTTTTTGCATGTCAAGAACAATTACAGTATTTTTAATTAACTATCAAAAGTTTTGCAGAAATATGAAACAGGTTAGTTTTGGCGGTACTGAAACCCTAACAGTCGTCATTTAATAATTTTTCTTACGAATTAATTGTAACTTAATATCTGGCTTTAGAAGTAAAATCTAATTAAGGTCTATTTTCGGTTACATTTTGAATGTGTTCAGCAAGATATTGTCCTAAAACTTTATCTGGAGATTTAATGCTATCAGTATAAACCCAAAAAAAGTTAATATTTTTAAAGTTTAATTCGAGTAGGTCTAAAACTAAGAGATAAGCATGAATGAGACTCAGTAGGTTATAGGTATTATATGCGGGGTACTATTGCTATTTTTAGTTATAGTTACATACATATTTACAAGATACAAAACACAAGAAGATATAAATTTCATATATGTAATCAACTCTATCAGACTGGACTACAAAGAAAGCCAATTGTTTAAAGTAGGTTTAATACAGAGAGATCAGCATGGTGTCAAAAGATTTTGATTTTGTTCAGGGTACGACTCGATTTGAGTCAGAGTTGGAGTTCATGCAAAAGGTGGTTATATCAGAAATTCGATATTAAATTTTAGAAATTTAATTGCTGTCCAATGTTTTTTCTATCTTATTAAAATTTAATTTAAAAAAATATATATCGTTCCGAAAGGTTGCAATTATTTTGAGCCTCCCAATGTAGCTTATGCTGCTTTATAATGCAGATACAAAATTAATTTGAAAGGTTTCTTTAAAGTGTGCAGGAAGGCAGAGGCTCTGTAGCATGACTAGTGCACTATTCGAAACAAAATTGGAAAAAATGTTAGTACTCGTTACAATGTAAACTTAAAACATGGGTTTTTTAGTTGTATGTGGAGTTCATAATTCGAACCAGTCTAGAAGTCCATGTAATATAAAACCTTAGAAAATTGATTGCTTTTCTAATTTCCTCTAAATCTTCGTAAGTATCCGATTTATACACTATTTTCAATTGATTAATAATAACAATAATTGATATCTATATCCTAACAGATTTCGAAATTTAGGTGTGATCTAACCAAAAAAACTCTATTATATCCAAATCGGATAAAAGTTCTTAATGGATATTTTGGATTCTTTTTAATACCTATGCTAGAATGGCTCCAAAATAGAAGAATTTAATAACCTGCGTTTTTTGTCAGAGTTCAGTTCATTCACAAGCTACGTTTGAGGGCGTAACTTATTTAATTCTAACAAGAAAATGAGATAATTTTGTTGCTAAACTTATAAACACCGAAATTATACTCTCAGTGTAAAAATGACTACATAAATAATATATAATTATCAATTAACAAAAATAATTTTTAATAGTTTTTAAGATAGGCACCAATGAGTGCAATACAATTATGCAAGGGCCTATATCAATCTTCCACGTATTCTTCATAGCGTGATTGAGGTACGGCCTTCAATTATTTTTTGGTAAATTTAATCCATGGAACGAAAGACGTCCTACTAAGTCATGTCATACAGGGTTTTCGTTCTTAAATTGGCTTCGTCTGAACTATACTGTAACTTTTGACAACTCGAGATTTTAAGACCTGTAAGTTCAAAAAGTATATATTGAGGAAATAGAGAAACTTTCTAGTATTTTATTTTATTTTATTTTATTGATAATTTGACAATGCCAACTTCATATTCTTATAAAAAGGCAATTTTCAATAAGCGGCAGATTTTGTAGTACATCTAGATCTGCACTTCCCGACAAATTTTTTAATAGGTTTATTTTCCTAAATATTGGAAAATTAAGAAAAAGAAACTAAATTGAATAAAAGAATGCTCAAATAATTGAACCTATTTTCAAATTTCAATTTGGAATTTTTCAAAATCACTGAATTGCTTAAGATATAAATTTGAGTATATTTTTATTTTAATTTCTTGGTAAGATTGTAAATTCTAGTTGTTAATCTGGTAAGATATAAAATAAATAGTTTTAATTTTAGCAAATATCACTAGCTTTGTTTGATACAAAGAATTTTGCTGTAATAATTATGGAATTCCAAAAAAGTTATCTCTTATCATTTCGCTTATAGATTTGAATCAGCAATCTATATCTACTTCTGGATTATATTCGGAGTCATCGGGTTTTTAAAATTTAAAATAAAGTTTGGTTGATTATAGTATAAAACCCGAGTTTTTCTAAAGCCTAGTGTTAGATGAGTGGGTATGTTCAATTACATATGTTTAACTTTTTGACAAAACGCTGGACAAGCGTGACCTTGTAACATCGCATAACATTCAAATGTATAATTTTAAAATGAACTGCTGTGAAGCGTTAGGTAACACAGCAATACAATACGTTACTAACTTAAAGAAAATAAATTCTGGCTATATTTTTTACGTTCGTTTTTTAAATGATAAATTCCTGATACTTTTTACACACAATGTAAACTATTCAAATTTAAAATAAGCAAAATAATCTTCTAGTCTTTACCTTATGTTTACATTTGGAATAAAAAATTTGATTACAAAAAATCACGTATATATATATGAGTATAGGACTTCCACGAAAAGAGTGAAGTGTATCCATTCAATTGATAATGTTGTCTTGAGCCTCGAGCTGGTAATAAAAATGTTAAACGCCGCTTAAGGATAATACCTTTTTAATTATCTTATAGGCCAACCTTGTCAGAATGCATTCCTTTTGTAATTTAAAAAGTAAGCAGCATTTACTGCAATCGTCTTGTATATTTGTTTTGACCAAATGTTGGAGGGTTTTCATTAAATTTTGTCTTCCATATAATAATTGTCATTTAACACAATAAAAGATTTTTGAAACCATTAATATATAAAATTTTAAAAAACATAAATTATTTTTTAAGATGTAATTATTAAACAAAGTTAGAGTATTTGGAATTGACTTGTAATGTAAATTAAATTATTTATAAAATATAAATTTAATAATTTAATTTAAATTTAATTAAATTTTTTAAAAAATATAAATTTAATTTACTAGATACTATGGTAAACATATATTTTTCTAAAGAAGTGTGACATCAGTTTGAACCTAAAGCAAATATAAAAACGACAGTAT
Source organism: Teleopsis dalmanni (assembly GCF_002237135.1). Lineage (NCBI taxonomy): Eukaryota > Metazoa > Arthropoda > Insecta > Diptera > Diopsidae > Teleopsis > Teleopsis dalmanni. The sequence continues at coordinate 93,015,307 of NC_051847.1, read as the reverse complement.
TTAGTAATGCTAGACTTAGACTATGGTACTTAACTGGATAAATATGCAACAATATATTCCATTTATCATTGAAAATTTAAACAAAAACATTTCACACATTTCAAGTCTAAGTGTGAACATAGTATAATTGTGACACATTTATTATAAAAAAATAAAAGATCTTTTATATTATTAATATCCCCCTTAAGGATAATATCCTTGATATTCCTAAAGATGCTATTTATAATATGTAGTATAACTGTGATATATCCATAATAAATTTAAAGTCTGTTATATTATTAACATACCTAAAGCGGATATTAATCATACGTAGTGTATATATTTGTGATATATCAGTTAAATTATTAATATCCTTAGGGAGATAAAACAGAGGGTCCAACAGTAACAATACATGTATATTATTCTAATATAAAGACATTTTGAAATAATAGATATATAAGATTTATAAGGTAAATATGTGATGCAGATCAAAACTCTTTGTGATCTAATTATGATAATGATTAAGTCGCAGGCGTTGTTTTTAGATAAAAATTATTTCACAATATCATTTACTAAAATGAGTTAATGTAGTGCACCCTTCAAGTTGTCATGACTCATACTTTACATTCCATGATTTGATTTTTGCTATTTGGTTTTATGGTTTATTAAAACCCAGCAAGCGTGTCTTTTAGTGTCAATAACTAAGCTAGAAATGCGAAAATGAGATAATATCAAGTTTATTGAATGCATAAAACACTTTCACTGCTGCCAACTCATTTAAATCGTTTTAAATGAAATAATTTAAGAGTAGTCAAATTTTATTATAATACCTAATGTGCATTATAATATTTATAACAATTATGATAATAATTATACGTTATAATGCGTCATACGTTTATACGTTATAATAATAATTATTATTACTAATAAGGCGAAAATATTAATAAATGAGTGACAGAGTAGTTTGTAATCATAATTCCTGACTTTAATTCTAATCTAGTACAATTAAGTTCTTTAACAGTTATAGTAATAAGAGTAGTATATGGATTTTATAGTGTACTTTAGTAGATAGGTGGAGACTTGAGAGATCCTCAGCAAAATTAGATAAGCATCGTTAAAGGATGTTTATAAAGGTACATTTTTTTCAAGATGTATATATCACTAGAAAACAATTAATTCTAATAATTTAATTAATTCTAAAAGTTACAGTTTCAAAGGCTTTGAATCCAACTTTTGAATGAACCAAACTGACAGAAACGGAAAATATAATCCAAACTTCTTTAACAACCGGTTTCAGCACTTTTTGCATTTGTCACTGTTGATAGCATTTAGCTTAATAGTCGTAATACATAAAACACTAACTAGCCTTCTAAAGTTCTTCTGATTGAATGATAACACAGATTTGGTATATTTTTCATCGAATGTGTGATTGTACATGATCCTAACAGTTTTGCAGGTATTTAAGATAAGTCACCTGTCTTTTATTTTTTTTAATCTATGTCTAATTGTCTGTGGATATCATGCAGCAGCATACGTATTTGGTTTAATTGGTTTTTTCATGATTGCCGGCGGTTTTAACAATATCATCAGCTATTTTATTTACATTTATAACTCAAGAACCCAAAATATACAGACTACGGTTATAGGCCTATATGTTAATCACAGTTTTGGAAGAAATGTAATATAAATATATTGTTTTTATGGCCTATAAACTATCCACGAAACTATTCATTGGAGCTTTGTAATAGTAATTATGTAGATATAGTAAATATTTCTATCTGGAACACATCAAAGTAGTCAGCTTATGCATAGCAAGCTGAAATCTTCCTCATGTAAAACAACCATCTGTATAAATAATAAAAATATTTTGCTAAATTTCTTATTTGTTGATGTATTGTCAAAATCAAATGATCTGAACTGAATATGTTCTGCTTCTTGGTTCCATATACTTCTCGTAGAGGATAGGGCCTCCAGTGAACTGACTATAAGATTTAGATTTATGTAGTTATCTAAGTTGTTCTATAATCAGTACAAAAAAGACAATTGCCAACAGGTTGAGAATAGGTTTCACTTTTTTTCAGTTCAAGAATTGCTGTTTGAGTTGTTCTAATGGGCCCCTGCTACAAGTTCAAGCGAATGTTTTCTTTTTCATTACAGTACACTATATCAGAACAGTATTTAATAATATATGCCGCGCAATCGCTGTGTAAATCAGTGCATAAGAATTGAAGAGAATTTTCATCCTTTTAAAGTACTTAAGTTAGATTTTTGATATTTCTTTGACAGATAATGAATTAGAAGCTTAGCATAAATATTGATTTTTTGCCTCTATGGTTATCATTTTATTATTCTAATAGTATTTTTTTAAGTAGCTTAAGAATTATATAAAAGATTTCCAGTTCATTTATTGCATGAAATAAACAATATTTAAGCTTCAGTAGGTACTGTCTTCCATCACGTTATTTGATGTCTTTCATGACGTCTTGCTTGTTGGTTCTAAAACAGCGTAGTTTGAGAATTATCATCATACGTCTTATGTGGGAGTATGACAGATCCAGCTATATTTCTGTTTTTTTACTTTAGTATAAATACTGTGCTGATTGGTAACTCTTGGTAGTTTTTTATTCTAAATTGTTCTAGGCCCTCAACACACTTTTTGTGGAGCTTATGTTCCTCTAGTAATTAATATTGTCATGTCTTTACAAACTGAAGAAAAACTTCTGCAGGCTATTATAGTTTAATATATTCTAATTCCTTCAAGCATTAACAAAATGGGGCGAATTGAACTTGCCTAACTTACTGGTCTATTCAAAGAAGATGGGAAGTCGATTTTGTTTCTTGGAAACAAAATCATGGTTTTGAATAACAGATATCTGAATTCCAAGACACTATTATTAACTAATAACATACTAAAATGATAATTTGTAGGCCTATTTGACCAAGTCAAACTTGTGGTGATTTAATTCGGACTTGTCGATGATTTATTATAATTAATATCTTCCTCTAATTGATGGAAGAACTTAATGGACTTTTAATAGATAAATCCATTAATTATAAGGTAAATGTATGCTCCTATTACTTTCTTTTTGCCTATGGCACTGCTTCAGTTCACTTTGTTCCAACTGTTTTCTTTCTTCAAAGTTGCTTACACGCGCCAACTTTTGCCAGAAATGCACTTTCGTTTTCTGTTTTGAGTTTCGTCTTCCATCGAAGACGTACAGTACGATTGTCTCTTGAAAAGTGCAGTGTCCAATTGATTGCAGCCGAAACGAAAACTGGAAATGCTTTAAATAACAAATAAAAAGCAAAAGAAACGAAATATTTGTGAAATGGTGAAATGTGGCCAGGAGTAATGCGGTGGAAGACAACGCCACACTGCGTTTACTTAAAACAGGTACATTCGTTAATTATGTAAACAAACCGAATTCCGCAGAAATGCATTTAATTAAACATTGCACCACGCAAATTTATGCAACGAGTTAACATATTTTTGACTCAATAACTTCATTTTTACCTAACATTTTGCTAAAGAGATCAAACTTTATTAATATGGTTTCAGTATCATTATAATTATTGGATACAAAGTACGTATATTCAATAACCGAATATGGGGCCATAAATGTTAAACTTGACCAGCTAGTTTCATGTGTAATAAAAAACGCATCTATATACTATTTGAGAACCAATTTTATTCCACCGTCTTTTAAATTTTTTCTGGATCTGTTTTTACAAAAAAGTGTTGCCATATCAGACAAATGAATTATAAAATATTTTTACAATAATATCTGACACTACTCGTCCCAAAATAATTAAAATTTAATGTCTTGCATTTGGAGTAACTGAGTTGTTGTTTAAACCATCGCCATTTACATTCCCAAATCTGGAGAGAGCTTGTAGTTCTATTGGAGTTATGAGTTTATGTGTATAAATCCATTGATATTTATCTTTATATTGATTTAAAACTCCAACAGTTATTTTTGTTAAACTGATTGACATGATGATTAAAAGGGTTATCTCTATTGGTACGGATAGTATATAACAATATATGGTATATCATTAATCAAATATAATTTAATGGAACTGAACTTTGTTATTCATCACCAAATTATTCGACTTAGTTATTCGAAGTAAATTTATTTTTTTGATAAAATACAATCAGAAGAGTACTGTTATTAATTAGATCTATCTATGTTCTAGAGATATTCATTGATAAATATAAACATAACTACATTAATATAATAACACTAGTTTACAGCCAAAAATTTCCAAAGACGTGGTCTATTTTTTTATGAGGAAATTTTCCATAGAACTTGAAAATCAGTACGATTTTTTCTCTTGTGTACGGTTTTCAAGTTATTTGCGATTGTGCACTGCGACCTAAAAGATCTATTGTGCCTCTTACTCGGCTTAGAGTGTTTCTCCAAAATGGTTTTTTTTAATGAAAGACAGTATAGAGCCTACCTTTCCTAGTCTTGAATCTTTACAATCAATGAAATGCACCTGATTGTGCACCTAATATCATCAATGCACTCCCATACCAGTTTAGATGATACCTGGTAGGATATGAGTGTCGTTATAGCTGCCATTCGTCAATTATGTTATTGTCCGTTCAAGTAAATAGTTAGTTAATATTGCAGGGATCAGATAGGTGTTGTGGGTTATGTATATTGACATGGGTTACATTTGACAAAATCACCTCTGTGGATAGAAAAATTGTTGTTCATAAATTATAAATTGAAATCTGTTAAGTATGCATTTTCATAAATGAAATTCAACCTTAAAACAATGCACTTTGGTTGAAAAGTTACACTAGAGAGCAACTTTCTAACAAAAGTCAAATGGGCTTGCGCTCCTAAAATCATATAACCATCAAAAGAAGATAGAAAAGAATGAACTTTTGACGTACGACCGATGTTTTGGAGGTGTTGACCGCTTTGTAGTGTGTAAGCCTAGTGTTAACACCAACTTTTTATTTACACAAATAATAAATAACGCAGTTGAAGACTTCAAAACTATTCGCGTGAATTACGAGAAAATTATGTGTTTAACATATTTTAAATCGCATTAAAGTTTAAAAGTTAATAGAGTTAAAATTGTACGTAATGAGTTCAACCAAAGAAAAAAAAAATAAACTCATATATATGAGCAATAAAAACTTATGATTTAAATGGCTTGAAAGAGTTAAACATAAATTTCATAAATGGTTTTTTTTTCAAATAAAAATTAGATAATTTTTCTATTTCATTTCTCACTCCAAAGTCTCATCTCAAACATTGCCGGTCGAATACATAATTATTGGATCTGTTTGAAAATATTCAATTCATATTCAATTCGTTTTGCGGTAGTTCATCGAATACTTGAAACGAAATCGAAAGTGGCAAAAAATGTTAAAAAATATGTTGTCAACTTTTTAAAATGGAAAAAATATATAACAAACATTTGTGATGTGCACGTAATAATCCATAAAACTGTTTGGTAGAGTTAAAACTATGTATATAATATTGATTATTTTAACAGGTAATCGAGATACTGAAAACGAAAATTTTTTTTATTTAATACGAGTATAACTTCTGCTGTTCGATGTTCTGACATAAATGGATCGATAAATAATATCGACTTTATCCACTTGAGAGTGTGTAATCGTACTTTATGATATCTCCAAATTTAATATTGAATGATTAATGCTATGTTTGTGAGGGGTATAAGCACAATGAAATAGAATCGATACATAATATCGACTTCATCCACTTAAGAGTGTGTAATCGTACTTTATGATATCTTCAAATTTAATATTGGATGATTAATGCTATGTTTGTGAGGGGTATAAGCACAATGAAATAGAATTAAACAATGAAAATTTTTATCTATTATAACAGGAAAGTTATAATATAGGATAGGTTAGGAATAAACGAGGTACCAGCTCCCAACAGAGCGGAGCACTACGACCATGGTTGATCTTTGTGCTGCAACAAACTCTAACCGAACAGAAGACATTCCGCCTTCCAACTGAAGTTGAGAGTAGTTCTCAGCCCAGTGACCATCTCCTCCTGGCCCAGATCAAGGCTGAGCAGTCACAGTCACTGAGTTATACTATAGATTCTCTCCATTTACTTAGGACTCATTTATTTCACTCTAACCAAAAAAATATACTAGAAGCAGATAAATATATTGTAATTAAGTTATTAATTTGATTAACTAATAATAAACGCAAAAGGACCTAAATATGTAGTGAATTAAAAATCTTCAAGTGTTCCAGAAATTAAAACTAGATTTGTTAAAATAAATATGTAGTATAAAAAATAAAATAAATGTGGTCTGGATGAGCAGATAAAATAACACTCACTCCAAATTTAAATAACGTCAATTAAGTATGATATTGGCTCAGTGTATTCAAACGTGAGTCTATGTTTCAATATTGACAGGGGACGATATTGACGACTGGTGTTTTCAATAATATTGATAGTGTTAACGCTTTGAGTACCATATTTTAATATTCGAGTACACTTGTACTCCATATTTGGATGGTGTGTACTGAATGAAGTAAAACAGAAAGCAGATTTATTGTTGGAATAGCTGGAGCATTTCCGAACATTTGGAGTGTTTGATTCAAATGTTAGGACCAGAGAATACTCCAACTGCTTGAGCAGTTTGATGCTTCAATACTTTAAAGCACTACTACACATAGGTCATGATATTGATCACAATGAATATTTAATTTGACTGTACCTAAGATAGGAGCTATCTTATAATATCTTATAATATTAGCTTCGTAGTGTCAAATTTGGTTCTTAATTATTTAAATGCTTTTAATTTAGTAATTTTAATTTTTGAATTTGTAGTGATATATGTAGTCTGACTTAATTAATATCATTTTCAATACGCAAATTTTTAAAATTTTTACGGTACTATTTAAAATATGGAAAATATTTCTATTAGTTTTAAACTCTCTATGGTATTACTTAGAAAATGGAAAGTTGTTTGAGAAGTTTCTGCTGAAAGAAGTGTTAATGTGGTTTTAAAAACCGCTTATTATTTACATAAATGAAGTTAGTCAAAATGTCACATCGGTGTACTAATTTAAAAGTAATTAGTAAAAAAATTATGAAATTAAATTGAAAATTTTACACAAGTATTTAGGTTTTAGAGGTTTAAGTTATTTTTTAAGTTGGTTAATTATTTTCATGCAGTTTATAACTTCCAAAAAGCTACTTTATAGCACTTTTATTGAAAATGTAAAATTGTAAATTTACCAGTTATGCATATAAATAACAATTTTAATACCAAATTGTGTGCTGATTTCAATATCTATATTAATATACATACTTAAAGTTAGAAATTAATTAATTTCCAAATTTACAAACTTTTGTTACTACTATTATATGTCTGTAGTTCAAGAATTTTTGATTAATATTGCAACAGTTTATGACATTACGTATAGTTAAATATATCAAAAAAAAAGGTATAAATAGCGCTATACCTTTAAACTTTGCAAACATTCAAGTTCATCTTTTAATAATAACAGTCTAAAAATTATTACATATTATAAAGTAGTACTTATCTACTGATAAATGCCTTAAAAACCTTATAAACCTATAAACCAGTGACGACTGCTCTAAGGTGCGGAGGTGTGCGGTGAACACCCTAATATAATTTGCAAAATGTTAAATAACATAGGTATATAAATTTATTAAGTATCTTTACATCAAGAATTATTATTATTTATTACATTTCCATATAAATATATATTTTTAAAGTTTTAGCAAAAACAATTAAATATAATTGTCTATGAAAACTCAATTAATTTGCTTCTGTTAGCCGCTATACTTGTTAGTTGTGCTCATATATTTGCAGCTCAAATCACAGAACATTTCTATTATATTTCGTCTCTCCCCTTTGTGTGCTAAGAAGTTGGCCGCACATTCATACGTTACATATGAACAAAATAATGTGCGTGTGCTCCCGTTCGTAATATCAGAAATAGAGATTTATATAGTGGGAATTGTATGAGAGTAATTTTCTGTTCTACTCGAATATCAACTGCACGCATACGAATCCAACATGATGATTTGCCAAAGTGGTTGCATGAGCGGCTGAAGTTTGCAGCTCATCTCACCATACATTTCTATCACATTTCGTCTCTCCCCTTTTAACAGCAGCACCCACGAATTTCTGTTCTTATTGTGCGGGGTATTTGTGCGCACATTGCAAGTGGTTTCAATTTTGTTTGATCACTGCACAAACATGTATGTTTCTAAGTACAAACTCTTTTGTTTGAAAAATTTTGGTTTGATGTTACGAGAATTATGTAAAAAGTTTTGTTTCTTCCATATTGATATAATATTAAACTTGTATATAAATTATTAATTTAATTTGTTTAATATATTATTTTGTTAATGAATTGTTAATATAATATTGCGCGAATATATTGTTGCCTTATATAATATAGTTATTATTAATAAAAGATCTCATATATTTTAATATAAGTGGTACATGTAAAAACAACATTAAAGAAGGGCCGCACACCCTTCCAGATAGGGCACGCGTCGTCACTGCTATAAATGCATCTGCTTGATAAATGAAGTGTCATATTTCCTGGTGGATCTACAAGGCCAATTGGCCCATTGTGTTACCCTATATGCATAAATTTATCTGTTGTCAATATAGAGTTACATTTCAACACAAGCAAATCATTTACAAAAAAAGGTTTGTAAAAACTTTTAAGTTTGGACTTTTCGCTGAATTTTTAATAACAGTGCTATAAACTAGCATATTTCTGGTAAAAAACTGCATGAATATAATTAACAAAATCCAGGAATAAACAATTTGTTTAGTTCTATGTATAACAACTTTGTAAAATCAAAATAGCTAGAAATCAGAAATCTAAATACTTTTTTAAAAATACTTTTAAATTATAACACCAAAATTTTAAATTTAGCTAAATTTAATTTAAAATAAATTAAATATTTTTAAGTTATATTAAAGAATTTACCAATTATTTCGCAATTGTTGTGCCATGTAAGTTTATTTTATATTATTATTTTTGGTGTGAGGCTTTGATTAATTTTTGTTTATAAATTATATCTGGTTTTTTTCAAAATCAATATAAGTCTCCTTACAGTAAAAGTTTTCAAAATAACTTTCCACTATTTAGATAGGATAGTACAAAGTTTAAAACTTTTCAAATATTTTCCTTGTTTCACATAGTGCCGTGGAAATTTCGAATATACTTTATTTGGAAATGATGTAAATGAGAAGTCAGATATTGAAAGTAGTTCCAAGTTCCAAGCCTAATTTTTTATTTAGACGACCTTAAAAAAAAATATTTTACTATATATTATGATATTAAGTTTTGATTTTAAACATTTTGTTTACTAAAACCTGTTAAACTCATTAATGTAACTAACATTATGGCATTAATGTAAATAACATTAATGTAAATTAATGTAATTTAAAACATAACTCAACAAAATACTTACAATAATATTACTAGTTCTATATTTGTCCAAAGCAATTTCAAATCACTTTGTACATTATGACTAGATAAGGTTTTCTAATACTAAGTCGATAATTTCTCACATAATACGGATCAGTAATGACTTTGTCTTGTCTCTTCTTTAACTTTATAGTTTAAGCAAAGAATCTATAGTACAAAGAAGTGCCACGCTCATACAAATGAAATACCCACTTTATTTTGCTGGTGGATTTATAATAAATCCACCCAACCTCATGCAACAATGTTCGATCGAGTCACAACTGGTATGTTGTTCAGTTCAAACTCATTGCAACCCACAATTGTTTTTATATGCCTGTTTCTTTTGCCTTTCTTGTTTTTATTTGTCTATTTAATTCATATACATGGATTGGTAACGAAGTGAATGGTAAAGAAATCCCTCAAATAATTTTTCGATATACTTTGTTGCTTTAGCTTATTGTACTGGAAAGGCCCATATCATAGGAGTAAAGAGTAATAGAATTTATTATTTTTTTTATTGCAACAAATGATGCACTACAAAAACCATTATGTATGTACAAATGTGATATTGGAGACATTAAGTCTGCAGTATATTAATATGTATGTTTTTATTGCACATTTGTGCATATATTTTACCTCAAAAGGAACTACTTCTTAATAGTTTGAGTTTTTGGTGACTTTTTGTAATTATTTTAAAAAATATTTGCAAAATTCATATAAAAGTGTTTAAAAAGCATTTTAAAAAAATTAAAAATATTAGAAATGTAAGAAAAATTATGATAAAAAAATGTGTAGAAGTCACTAAAACCATTAATAATGCTTCCTGGTTTGAGGAAGCGCATGAATGCTATTTACACCGGATTGAAATGTTAAAATTGGTGTTTACGATATTGTTTCGGAAATATTGCGCATGGACAACATTTAAGAATAAAGCTTCATAGAATGGAAAAAATCAGATTTGAGACATAAATAAATTTGTAATGTGTTTTTACACTACAATTCATAACAATAGCAAACAGGGAATTTTGTTTTTGTTTTATACTATTAAATTAAAAAAATTATCAAATGTACACAATTTTGATTTCGTCACTGAAATGCTGTTTGATCGCTTGAACATTTTACAGCGAACAAACACACAAACATGCGTATAATGTAATACAGAGGGTTGCATGTATGATTGAATACGTATGCAGTCAGGTTTTTGTCAGCCTTACTCGACTCACATATAGGTTTGAACTGAACATCATACCAGTTGTGACTCGATCGAACATTGTTGCATGAGGTTGGGTGGATTTATTATAAATCCACCAGCAAAATAAAGTGGGTATTTCGTTTGTATGAGCGTGGCACTTCTTTGTACTATAGATTCTTTGGTTTAAGATTCTCACGATTTTATATTGAACTTTTTTTAATATAGTATTATTATTTTTATTATTATGTTGAGCCTTTTCCGAGTTAGTGCATTTAGGTACTTTTACTCTTTGATAGCTGGGAAGTTTTTGCAGAGTCCCATCCATTTCAGTGACTAATTTATGTGTTCCTCTTAAGCTTCGTGATTATTTAATGACTGATCTAAGATCTGCATACCGCCCCATGCGGTTAGTGATTAATCTGAGGTTAGATAGTGCAAAGTCAGATAGGGCAGCCTATCGGTTTTCGCATATAGCTTCAGGGCTCTGTTCCTTATGTATTTTTTGACCGGATCTATTCTAAGCTTTTTTAGCATGTCATTCGTGCGGATGTATTATGACACTTTGAGGAGTCTTCGGAGAGTCTAACTTCAAGCCACTTGTAGCTTCTGGATAGTAGAGTCGGCAGCTTCGCTGGTCTAATTATATATATATATCTATTATATATTATTGATTATTGAAAATACATAAATGAATAATAATAAACCACCACACGATGTTAATTGTAAAACATCCAATTAATTTGAAGAAAATATAGCCAACCTTAAAAAAACTTTATCTTCACTTAATTGGAACTGTTAGGAAATAATTTGACTGTAGTTTATGAGAAAAATATTGCGAAAGAAGGAAAAAATTACAAATGTTAAGTATTTTAATTGGTTTGAACAGCAAACATTACGGATTCATTATTTTTTTATTATATGCGATTAAGTTTTAAATATGAAAGATTAAAAAACATATAAACACTTTTCATTTTAGTGCCGAAAAAAAATTTATTTTTAAATCATCTTAAATAATAATTTCCTTACATTAGACAACTTGTGGTACGGAGTGTTGCTAGTAATTACAGCAATTTTACGCTATT
>NC_051847.1:92992072-93003482 GCF_002237135.1 Teleopsis dalmanni | reverse complement strand
CAGTAATAAGATGTTTCAGTATCACCATACTAACCTTATAACCGTGTTATTTTGTTAAGTGTCTCGCGCCATGACAACCCGAAGGCAGTAATTGGACTGCCCGTCTCGCCAAACGAGTAGCAGACACTGAGAAGATTTCCAATTTAAAAACCACTGCATTAACTGTAAAGGCCAGAGACAGGTTATGAGATCCTAACTTTGGCATCTGTCTTTATTGAAATTCTTACTGCGAGCAAAAAGTATGTTAAATATCTCAATGAGTTTCTAACAAAACACTGAAGGCTAAGGTAATATCTTAACAGAATGGATCTTTCAGAGAAAATTATTTACCGCTTTTGTCAAATGGATGTTAAAATATGTGTATATAGTCCCTTCAAATATCTTAATTTGGACAGCAGATTTATTTGGGAGATAGACTTGTTGCATCTTACAGAATACATTCTTACAGAGTCTTACAGAATGTATTCTCATTCATTCAAAACCTTAAAATTTGTTAAAAAAATTGGTGTTAGAAATTGTGCTAAACGAGTGATTGTATGTAATATTCGCCATATTATTAAAAATAGTGTTTAAGGAAATATATATATAAATATAGAGAAAATATAGAGATCTTCCTGTAATTCAAGTGCAGTGGGAAGTGACTTGACTGAAAACTTATCATCAATCAACTGTTGTTCATTAGGAAGATGTATCTGCAACTAATGGGGATGACCGTTAAGAGAGGAATGTTCTTATAAACAATTTGAAAAAAAAAAAACATAAAATTAAACAGACAAATTTTTAAGGTAATGGAACGGCTTAAAATGTTCATAATATAAGCAAATAAAAGGGAATGAATAACACTAAAATAATGAATAATAATCATAAGAAATGAATTAAAGTATGAATAAATTTGTGTGGATTATATTTAAATTAAAAAAATCAAAAGTCTTTAGTACAATCGTCAGCAGAGAATGTTTTCAAAAAACTATTTTTTTCTTGGAAACTTTTGGTTTCTTTACTCATATTGAAAGATATATTCTTCAAAGCTATGTATATTTAGTTGCCGATGTTTAAATATTTTTAAACATTTTTCAATTCTTTTGAGCTGAACCTAGATTTACATATTGACTTTAAATCATTGAACTCTCTTCTGTGGAGCATATAAAAATTTGGACAGTGCTTAGATTTAAACCTTGCCTAACCCTATCTATTATTTTTGATTTGTATTTATTTACTATTTATTTTCTTTTTAATTTAATAAATTAGCTTAATTGATAAGGTTAACTTCTTATAATGATCCTAATGTGTCCCTTAGGCTTAGTGTAAATCCATTTCGAATATTTAATATATCCCGACTATATTAGCGACTATATTAGAACTATCTGTGCTTTACCATATGTATAACTAATTGTGCATTCATGATATTTTCTTTCAAAATACTGTAGATTCCGAAGGCTTCTCCTTATTTGTGTGAAGCAGAAAGTTGAAGTAAGGACAGTAAACTACTAACAAAGAATTACTGCATTTTTGATCATTTTGAATAATATTAAAAGTATCAGTCACATATTTGTTACAAGATGGTGCTGGTTCCTATATATCTGGCAACACTAATTTCATTACATTAAATAAATACTTGTTTGAAAGGTGGTATTTCAGACTAAGTTTTTTTGTGGAATTTTGTGATTCATCACTCATATAATAGGTTATATTAATTTGAAACTAATTTAAACATCTGAACAAATACGAAGCAATGGTTAATTCGGTTGCCTACTTCTTGTAACTCACCCGCTGAAACAAAACAGTCGAGGGAATGTAACCAAAGTTGAGCAATAGAAAAAGTGTTGTGTTCCATCATGACAATTCCAAGCCCAACACATCTTTGATGACTCGGAACAAACTAATGGAACTTGGTTGGGAAGTTTTGATATATAGAACGAACCTGTACCATGTGACTACCATTTATTTCAGTCTCTGCAAAACTCTCCTAATGACAAAAAATAATTCGTTGAAGCGCCGCTAAAAATCACTTAGTCAAGTTTTTCACTACTAAACGACTGCAGTTTTACATCTATGGAATTTTGAAATTACTGAAATATCATAAGAAGTTTTATGACACAAGAAGTCATAAATAGTAATGGCCAATATAAAATTTATTGAATTAATTTTCAATACAAAAAATTTTTTGTCCAAAAATTTACGAAAAAATGCATGTACTTTTTATATCACCTAACACTTTTAAAAGTAATTAAAAATAATAGAAAAATTTACTTATATTTACAATTAAGTATAATTCATAGAGTTCGTTCAATGACAAAACCAATGTACCTAAAGCAACCAATAATAAAAAAAACATAAATATATCCAAGCTGTTTTTCCACCTTCAAGAGAAGAGTTTGTGACTTAAGTCTTTCGTGTACAACATAATAAATTTTGATATGTGATTGAACAATTGTATTTGCTATAAAAAAAATACTATTAGATTGGTTTTCCTTTCTAATTAATTTTGCATTTTCTTAGAAAGGTTTAAAAGGTGGAAAAACAAAAAGATAAAAATGAATTAATTGTAAGAACTAATTAAAAACACTATTCAAACTTTTATGAAGTCGTATCAGTTTATTGAGCTTATTTCACTCAATATATTTATTTTATTAGATACTTTGTTCATATTTATATTTATTTGATTTTACTACCAATAAAAATTTACATCAATCACTGTTTTTTTTTGTAAATTTTATGTACTATATGAAGAAATAAAATAGCTAATAACTTTTTATACAAAAATCTGCATATAGCAATGTAACTATTGAAAATATCTGTGAATTTAATTTCATAAAATTATATAAAATTGTTTGATTTTAAAATGTATAAATTGCACATTAAATGACTAAAAAAATTTTTGACCTAAATTTAATTACAGACATTTATCTAAAATGATTGAGCGGGTCTTTTTTGTATGATTTATTCGTTTAACACGTGACATTTTAATGATCACCGGGAAAATAAGTCACATACATGAACGCAGAATTAATTATGTAAATTGTGCAATTCGTGGACTACTTCAATGGACGGCCTAACGCGGTTGAAGTGCCAATTTTCAGGTAATCAGCCATCGTAGAGGAAACATGTTTAGTACTGCAAACGTAAACTCAATGCATTTTTGAATTAAAAAAATTGAAATTTAAAAAAATCATAATTACCGTGTAAGTTATGCTCCACGCGTTGCAGTTTTGTAATATTTCAACAGTTTTTGTTTAATTTCTCTACACGAATTATTTCACACACTTCCATGTCAGCTTAAAAGTGTATTTTGCAATATGAATTTATTGAATGATACATACTTAATAATATATGAAATACTAAATTCATGCCAAACTGCTAAGCAAAAAACCGAAATTAATTTTATTTTTAATTCTACCTCGAATCGTTTTTTATTCTGCACGTAAAAATAACTATTTTTGAATGTTAAAATCTATACAAAAAACCAAAAGATACTCGTACTTCAGGTAAGTGGAACATTGAATATTCTTCATCAAGACAATACTTAATAAAATTTTTAGTCATTTTCAATTATACTTCATTACTGAGGTATATTATATTTAATAGACAAAAAAGCTGCTAAGCAAAAAACCAAAAAGTTTCATGTTGAGTCTTTACCAAGTTAGTGCATCTGGGCACTTTTAGTCTTCTCTCTACCTTCTTTAATTCTTTACTATTTTATGTTACCCTTCTCACTGACTAATGTATGTAAAAATATTTATTATTAACATGGACAAATATGAACTTGAATACTATTAATTATAAATACATACACAAATACTAGAACAAATAGTCCTCGAAGTATAGCGAAAGTGGTTCTGAGGGGAATAAGTCTCGCCGAAGCGGGGTGTTTTAGTCTGTATACTACATATTAATGTTAGGGAGTCGGGCACACCATTCCGACGACGGTCGGTTTGACGGTGCATAAAGCATTCCACTTCATCACCACAAAAAAAAAATATATACCTATATATATACAAATAGAGGTTTAAAGACTGTTAATTATAAATATTTATTATTTATATTTAATAGTTTAATTTATAATATATATTATTACATATGTGTATTATATATTATTATTTTTAATTAATTATTTATTATTTAATAGAAATGATATGAACGTTTTCACTTTAGAAACTCTGCTTTATCAAATTCGAATAGCAGTATTTTTTTGTGATAGATGCAAAAACTCTAGATCATAATCTCTGAAAATGTCAAGTAAAAGAAGAATCCTCTACTCGTATTTACCTGTATTGTTACCACCAAACCAGAAAAGATACAAAGTCTTAAAACCATAGTTAGTATATTGGATGGCATCATGATCTTAAAGTCATTCTTTAATTTATCCGGTAAATAACTTCTGTAGCAAACCTAAATATATTTAAGTTCTAAGATCTAAATATCATAAAACCTCTAATACCAGCAAAAGGGTTTTCCTAGAATGCTCTACAAATCGTGACATATCTTGATCTTTGATACCCATTAGTTTCATTAATTGTGCTATCACATTTATTAAGAATTTAATAACAAATAAACATATTTATATAAAGTATAACTATAAACAAAATCCTTTATCTTAATTGGAAATTAATGAGAAATCTGTATACGTCACCTAACTAGATTTTTGAATAGAAAAGTTTGCAGAATCCTCACGCAAGTGCTTACGTCCGAAGCGTTTAAAACCGAGTTTATCTACAAATAACGTTTAACCCAACGACTAATTCATTTGAATTTTAGTTCTGAACTAATTCCTGAAATTATATTTACATTCCTTAAAGCTAAAACTTACTTCCATTCTTCTATTTCTATTTCAGATACTCGTATTTTGATTAGTTAGCATTTTGTTGTTTTCACTTTTTTTTTTCAATCCGGCAAATATATATGTTTCACAGAATTTATGATAAGCCAGCATAATTTTTAAAGATCTTTTGATTTACTTCAAACATTGTAAACAACTACAGATACAGTTCTAATTTTTTAAAACCTAAGCACAAATCTTTTGTGCATTCGTTACTTACGTTACTTACACATGCATCCATAATAAATATTCCGAAAAAATAATAAAGAAAATCCATAAACGATCTATTGATATACTCTAAAAAATAAAATGCTCATAACAATAAATCTATCATCGACTAGATTTATTCCATTGTTGGTTTGTTTAAGTGACGATAAATCTTCTTCTTCATTTCATGAAGGGTGTAGGCACTGTTTTAATACCACAAACCCAGTCATGAAAATCTTAGATCAAGAAACTAATTTATAGTATAGTAAGTATAATAAAGTATAAAAACTTATGGTCATAGTAAGTTCTTGATAAGCTCGTGATAAACTCGTGATAAGTTCGTGATAATTTCGTATCTGTGCTCGAAAATAACCATTACAAATAGATTAACTAAAATATGAAAAATAAAGTAGAAAGTGATTACTTTGAAACGAAATAACAAAACATTCGACAACCTTCATATATAGTAAAAATAGCACTTCGTTCTCTGTAGCTAGTCGCCATAAAATGCCTTTCAATACAAAATCTAAGGATGATAATATAAGGGTTATAAATAAACTTTCAGAATAACATTGTAAAGAGTTAATAAAGAGTTGTATGTAGGTATCACTAGAAACGATAGCTGCAGACTTTGTTGCGAAGAGGAGGAAACAGCAGAACACATTTCGTGTCACTGTGATAGTCTTGCTAGACTCAGACTTCGGTACTTATGCACTGCCTATCCGGATATAACGGAATTAGGCAACATCTCTCCAAAGGACATATTGGGATTCTTAACTGCTACTCGTCTATGGAACTGAAGTGGGTATGTCACAATAATCCTCAAAGGATGCAGTGACGCGGTAACAAGTTCCCAACTCATTTTAAAAATCTAATCTGATCTAATAAAGAGTTCATGATGCAATAGTCTCAGTGAGAAATCAAAGTCTCACTAAATTATCTATTGTTTTGAAAAAAATATGATAAAAATGCAAAAATGATGCAAAATTTATACCCATTTCATCCGATTATGGTGAAATTATTTAAATTGGCTATTTTGAAGAAAACTCAATAGAATCACATTGAAAACTTTATAAATCTAACGGGTTCAATTACGCCAAGAAAACATATCGATCAGCAAAGTTATAAGATGTACTGAATAGAGCTATAAATATTTCATATTATCATCAATCTTAATAACGTCATGAGTATATGATCAGTAGACTTATAAAACGTACTCAATACAGGTATGAATACTTCATATTATTTTCAATTTAAATAACGTCATGAGTATATGATGAACGAATGAAAACGAATGAAATTCTCCTCCGACAGTTTCTAACTTCTATGCTATAAAGAATCTGTAACTCAAGATGGGGGTGTGGAATATAAGTCTGTCGTTAGGTGATGGATTCAACTAGTCAGTTTGTAATAAAAATTATATAAAAATTTTGAATTATACTTGTACTTACTGTGAACTAAATATATTAAAAATACTAAATATTTTTATATTAAATATTCAATTACCTTTGAATATATTCAAATCATTTGTCCGAATTTGAGCATACTTGAACTACGCATACAGCTCAATGCTTAAACGCAGTATTATATTGTAATCTATGGATTTTGGCCATTATAATTTGGTTATATATATATAAGTATTGAAATCAAACCCTACTGAATCAAAAACTAAGATTATGACTAAGACTATCAAGCATTAAAACATATAGGAAAGCAGATACTAACTCAACGGAAAAGAAAGAGTAAGGAGTAAGAGTAAGGAGACAGTAATGTCGGCTTGACAGTAATGTATTCGAGGGAAGAAAGAAATTTGTCGATTTTTGAAAACAACTATGAACAGAAATGATAGAATACTTAGTTTTAGTTTTAACCAAAGTGTGTTTAAATAAGGTCTTAAAAACCACACACAAATAAGAATATCACTTTATTTATATATTGTATTTATTTATATACGTGTAAATAATATTTATGTATATAAATATAATATTTGTTTGACACAATCTTCTAACTCTTATTATAAATTATTCAGTAAAATGCAGAAACCCTCTATGACCCTATATAGACTACGCCACTGCCCTTTGCAAGCATTGCAAATATCTTAATAAATCACATAAATTTATGGTAGATATTCGACATATAAACACATTTGACGATAAAAATATTGACGCAGTAAATAATAATTATTATCATTTCATAGCGATCCTATTTAACCATGAAATCAAATGATACTGACATTCCTGAATTCTCGAAATACTCAAATCAAATGAAGTTAAAGAAAATAAACTTGCTTTATATGTGTATTTCTTCCATTGTCAGCAGAGCTTATCTAAGTTAGCCTACAATTATGGTATATTTATACTGAACCCGATGAGCGTGATAATAGCGTAAAATTGCTGTAATTACTAGCAACACTCCGTACCACAAGTTGTCTAATGTAAGGAAATTATTATTTAAGATGATTTAAAAATAAATTTTTTTTCGGCACTAAAATGAAAAGTGTTTATATGTTTTTTAATCTTTCATATTTAAAACTTAATCGCATATAATAAAAAAATAATGAATCCGTAATGTTTGCTGTTCAAACCAATTAAAATACTTAACATTTGTAATTTTTTCCTTCTTTCGCAATATTTTTCTCATAAACTACAGTCAAATTATTTCCTAACAGTTCCAATTAAGTGAAGATAAAGTTTTTTTAAGGTTGGCTATATTTTCTTCAAATTAATTGGATGTTTTACAATTAACATCGTGTGGTGGTTTATTATTATTCATTTATGTATTTTCAATAATCAATAATATATAATAGATATATATATATAATTAGACCAGCGAAGCTGCCGACTCTACTATCCAGAAGCTACAAGTGGCTTGAAGTTAGACTCTCCGAAGACTCCTCAAAGTGTCATAATACATCCGCACGAATGACATGCTAAAAAAGCTTAGAATAGATCCGGTCAAAAAATACATAAGGAACAGAGCCCTGAAGCTATATGCGAAAACCGATAGGCTGCCCTATCTGACTTTGCACTATCTAACCTCAGATTAATCACTAACCGCATGGGGCGGTATGCAGATCTTAGATCAGTCATTAAATAATCACGAAGCTTAAGAGGAACACATAAATTAGTCACTGAAATGGATGGGACTCTGCAAAAACTTCCCAGCTATCAAAGAGTAAAAGTACCTAAATGCACTAACTCGGAAAAGGCTCAACATAATAATAAAAATAATAATACTATATTAAAAAAAGTTCAATATAAAATCGTGAGAATCTTAAACCAAAGAATCTATAGTACAAAGAAGTGCCACGCTCATACAAACGAAATACCCACTTTATTTTGCTGGTGGATTTATAATAAATCCACCCAACCTCATGCAACAATGTTCGATCGAGTCACAACTGGTATGATGTTCAGTTCAAACCTATATGTGAGTCGAGTAAGGCTGACAAAAACCTGACTGCATACGTATTCAATCATACATGCAACCCTCTGTATTACATTATACGCATGTTTGTGTGTTTGTTCGCTGTAAAATGTTCAAGCGATCAAACAGCATTTCAGTGACGAAATCAAAATTGTGTACATTTGATAATTTTTTTAATTTAATAGTATAAAACAAAAACAAAATTCCCTGTTTGCTATTGTTATGAATTGTAGTGTAAAAACACATTACAAATTTATTTATGTCTCAAATCTGATTTTTTCCATTCTATGAAGCTTTATTCTTAAATGTTGTCCATGCGCAATATTTCCGAAACAATATCGTAAACACCAATTTTAACATTTCAATCCGGTGTAAATAGCATTCATGCGCTTCCTCAAACCAGGAAGCATTATTAATGGTTTTAGTGACTTCTACACATTTTTTTATCATAATTTTTCTTACATTTCTAATATTTTTAATTTTTTTAAAATGCTTTTTAAACACTTTTATATGAATTTTGCAAATATTTTTTAAAATAATTACAAAAAGTCACCAAAAACTCAAACTATTAAGAAGTAGTTCCTTTTGAGGTAAAATATATGCACAAATGTGCAATAAAAACATACATATTAATATACTGCAGACTTAATGTCTCCAATATCACATTTGTACATACATAATGGTTTTTGTAGTGCATCATTTGTTGCAATAAAAAAAATAATAAATTCTATTACTCTTTACTCCTATGATATGGGCCTTTCCAGTACAATAAGCTAAAGCAACAAAGTATATCGAAAAATTATTTGAGGGATTTCTTTACCATTCACTTCGTTACCAATCCATGTATATGAATTAAATAGACAAATAAAAACAAGAAAGGCAAAAGAAACAGGCATATAAAAACAATTGTGGGTTGCAATGAGTTTGAACTGAACAACATACCAGTTGTGACTCGATCGAACATTGTTGCATGAGGTTGGGTGGATTTATTATAAATCCACCAGCAAAATAAAGTGGGTATTTCATTTGTATGAGCGTGGCACTTCTTTGTACTATAGATTCTTTGCTTAAACTATAAAGTTAAAGAAGAGACAAGACAAAGTCATTACTGATCCGTATTATGTGAGAAATTATCGACTTAGTATTAGAAAACCTTATCTAGTCATAATGTACAAAGTGATTTGAAATTGCTTTGGACAAATATAGAACTAGTAATATTATTGTAAGTATTTTGTTGAGTTATGTTTTAAATTACATTAATTTACATTAATGTTATTTACATTAATGCCATAATGTTAGTTACATTAATGAGTTTAACAGGTTTTAGTAAACAAAATGTTTAAAATCAAAACTTAATATCATAATATATAGTAAAATATTTTTTTTTAAGGTCGTCTAAATAAAAAATTAGGCTTGGAACTTGGAACTACTTTCAATATCTGACTTCTCATTTACATCATTTCCAAATAAAGTATATTCGAAATTTCCACGGCACTATGTGAAACAAGGAAAATATTTGAAAAGTTTTAAACTTTGTACTATCCTATCTAAATAGTGGAAAGTTATTTTGAAAACTTTTACTGTAAGGAGACTTATATTGATTTTGAAAAAAACCAGATATAATTTATAAACAAAAATTAATCAAAGCCTCACACCAAAAATAATAATATAAAATAAACTTACATGGCACAACAATTGCGAAATAATTGGTAAATTCTTTAATATAACTTAAAAATATTTAATTTATTTTAAATTAAATTTAGCTAAATTTAAAATTTTGGTGTTATAATTTAAAAGTATTTTTAAAAAAGTATTTAGATTTCTGATTTCTAGCTATTTTGATTTTACAAAGTTGTTATACATAGAACTAAACAAATTGTTTATTCCTGGATTTTGTTAATTATATTCATGCAGTTTTTTACCAGAAATATGCTAGTTTATAGCACTGTTATTAAAAATTCAGCGAAAAGTCCAAACTTAAAAGTTTTTACAAACCTTTTTTTGTAAATGATTTGCTTGTGTTGAAATGTAACTCTATATTGACAACAGATAAATTTATGCATATAGGGTAACACAATGGGCCAATTGGCCTTGTAGATCCACCAGGAAATATGACACTTCATTTATCAAGCAGATGCATTTATAGCAGTGACGACGCGTGCCCTATCTGGAAGGGTGTGCGGCCCTTCTTTAATGTTGTTTTTACATGTACCACTTATATTAAAATATATGAGATCTTTTATTAATAATAACTATATTATATAAGGCAACAATATATTCGCGCAATATTATATTAACAATTCATTAACAAAATAATATATTAAACAAATTAAATTAATAATTTATATACAAGTTTAATATTATATCAATATGGAAGAAACAAAACTTTTCACATAATTCTCGTAACATCAAACCAAATTTTTTCAAACAAAAGAGTTTGTACTTAGAAACATACATGTTTGTGCAGTGATCAAACAAAATCGAAACCACTTGCAATGTGCGCACAAGTACCCCGCACAATAAGAACAGAAATTCGTGGGTGCTGCTGTTAAAAGGGGAGAGACGAAATGTGATAAAAATGTATGGTGAGATGAGCTGCAAACTTCAGCCGCTCATGCAACCACTTTGGCAAATCATCATGTTGGATTCGTATGCATACAGTTGATATTCGAATAGAACAGAAAATTACTCTCATACAATTCCCACTATATAAATCTCTATTTCTGATATTACGAACGGGAGCACACGCACATTATTTTGTTCATATGTAACGTATGAATGTGCGTCCAACTTCTTTGCACACAAAGGGGAGAGACGAAATATAATAGAAATGTTCTGTGATTTGAGCTGCAAATATATGAGCACAACTAACAAGTATAGCGGCTAACAGAAGCAAATTAATTGAGTTTTCATAGACAATTATATTTAATTGTTTTTGCTAAAACTTTAAAAATATATATT
>NC_051847.1:92976090-92991972 GCF_002237135.1 Teleopsis dalmanni | reverse complement strand
TAAAGGTAACAACACGGTCAACCGAGCAATTCAGTAGCTTAGCTTGAAAGAATTCTGGAGACAGAGGGAAGAACTGCCGATATCAGTTCCGCTAATTTTAGAAAAAAAGGAGGTTATAAAATATATTTATATTAAAACTATTTGATTGATTTTTACCATCTGTTTAGATGAAAGAAACTAAATTTTTAATATAAACTATTGTTTTCAATAGAGAAATTGTAATTCAAAAAACTATCTTATATTATTTTTAATTTTCAATTCAAACGTAAAAGCAGTTCTTTATTATTGCTGCGAAACATAGAAGCATTCGAAACAGATAGAAAAGAAGATAAACCCTCTATGTGGTGGCCTAACCACATATCAAATGCAGAACTTTTGCTCCAAACAGTTCAGAAAGCGGCTGTAACCGAAATAAAAATGCGAAAATGGAAGTGGATGGGGCATACCATCCGACGACTAAATAGATACATTTCACAACAAGCTTTGACATGGAACTCACAAGGCAGCAGACGCCCTTGTGCACTGGATTTAACTTGGAGAAGGACAATTGAAAGAGAAAAGGCAGAAGCACACTACACATGGAACGATATATGCAGAGAAGCAGCCCTATGCCCCGCTAAGATTTTTAATTAATTGAATTTTTGACTGACCATACAGCTGTTTCGAGTTTCGCCAAATACCCATCACTAGTGGTCATGGAATTATTTTTATATTAAATTATTCGCAAATTATTCGTTTTTGAGACTGCAAATACCAAGGATTGAATTCGTGTCCTGCCAAATCTGAATCTCAGATTTGAACTATTTGCAATTAATTTTAGTTAATTATTGTCTTAAATTTTTTATGTAATTATCATAATTTATTTTGAATTATGAATTCAGTATAACTTATAATATTAATAGTAATTAAAATATATTAATGGATAAAAAATGTATTTAATTAAAAATACATTATTAAAATAATTAATTATTATTTTAATAACAATACTAATGATAATTTAAAATATATATTTATAAATATATGAATGATATAACATATTAATTTTATTCTCATAAATATTTATTTATTGAAATTCTTTAAAATATTACTATTATTTCTTCTTACCTTGAACTTGAAAACGAATTGCATAAAGAAACACGAAAATAAAATAAAAAATTATTCGCTTTTTCTCAAAAATTGTTTTCACTATTTTTTTCATTTATAATAATAATTCATCATTAAATATTCAATACAAAACTTTTTTCTCGCATGCGATTTTTTTTTCTCACTTTTCGACTGTTTGAGTGATCATCAATTCGTTGTTTTTTGTTTGCTCGTTTCTGACAGTTTAATTGGCTTTTTGTTTTGCGTTATCAAGTGTGCGTCCAAACGATTTTAATTGAAATTTCTTCAAATTTTATTATTGTTGTTGTTTGCTGTAGTTGTTGTTGTTGTTGTAGTTGTCATTATTTTTATGCAAATTTAATTTTATTAATAAATTGTATTGTAGTATTTCGTCAAACCAAATTACGTTTTATTCATTTAATATTATTTATTAAATGCTTTAAAATATTTGTTTTTGTTTACAATTGTTATTGTTTAAAAAATTCGCTAGTTTTTTTATTAGACCGGAAGTATAATCAAGTGTATATCTCAAGAATACTAAATCATCCAAAATTTAAAATTTGCAAGGAAACCTCAAGAAAAGTTTGCGGGTGTCCAACATTATATCGAGGTTTATCAGATGTTATGAATAATGCCTGAATAATTCGTTCACTTCAAAGTGAACATTGATATCCCAATGTTAGGTCCCTCGACTCTGGCGTTATATGCTGACGATACGTGTACGCTATACTCAGATAAATGTGCTTTCAACATAACCAACACACTTCAAGAGCATATAAAGTGTGTTGTCATCCTGGAGTATTTCCAGACATGGAAAATAAAAATCAATAATGAAAAAATTAAAGCTCTGTTTATTACGCGTAAGTGGAGACAGAATCCGTCGAGAGTGAGAGTGGGAGATATGGTAATAAAGTGGGAGGATAGCATTAAATATCTCGGCATCACGGTGGACAAACGATACACATGGCTTAAACATGTTCAACTGAAAAGAATTAGCTGTGCTAAAATTCTTCATCACCTCCAACCGCTATTCAGAAATGAAAAACTCAATGCTAAGAACAGGAAACTGATATATAACCAAATAATTCGTCCGTCACTTCTATATAGTTGTGTAGCGTTTAGCAAAGCTTCAAACGCAACTATTCGCCAGGTAGGCCAGGCTCTGAGAAGACTTTTCAAGATACAATGATACATTAGAATGAATGACATCCTCAACGACCTCAAGATTGATCCGATCAAAAAATATATAAAGGATAGAGCCCTGAAATCATTTACAAAAACTGACACTCTTACCAACACCGCGTTATCGAATCTCCAAATGGTTACTACTGGCTCCTCGGGGAGGTATGCAGATTTGAGATCAATTAGTGCTTAATCTGCTGAAGTGATAAACAATAATCTAGAGAGATTTTGAAGATACCTCGGAGTTAATAGAAAGTTAAAGTGCTCAACTGCATTGGCTCAAATAGATTCAACATAATATATAGTTTCAAGCTGTTTGGGTGATTACTTTAGTCCAAGATCTCAATTAAAGTGACAATAAGGTTTTGGAAACAATGCCATAATTTTATGAAATTAATATATAAAGAACAGTGATAAGAAGGCGTTAGGATTATTCGAGAGAAAAATTCTTCGAAGATTTATGGTTCCTTACGCGTTGTCGACGTGTATCAAATTAGATGGAACGATGAGCTGTAGCGACATTGATATAGTCAAGCGCATAAAAACTCAGCAGTTTCATTGGTTTAGCCATGTTGTGCGAATAGAAGAAAGTGTTACGGCTAGAAGGTGTTTAATTCGGTACCCTCAGGTGTAAAACTAGGTAAAGAACGTCCACGTCTTTGATGGAAGGACTAGGTGACCAACGATTTGGAGGTGCTCGGTACTACCAACTGGTGACAGCAAGCAACTAATCGGGTTGCTGGCGGTGGCTACTCGACGAGGCCGAGGGCGATTCACGTCTAAGTAATATATAAAGAAGGTACATTTTCTTATTAGATATATTTTAAAATTTTCGAAAGTTATATTCTTCTATTTGTAAAACGATGTAATGACTTTAAAACTGTGATTTATTATTCCTATGAGTATTTATATTTTGGTTTGAATTTTTAAAGATCGACAAACCTTTGTACTACTTTTACTTTGATCTTTTTATGTCCATAATTGAAACCTAAAGTCCATTATGGGAAATATTATAACCAGCAATTCTCAGAAGTTAAGTCATTTCTATAACAAAACAGAAAGTAATAAAAATTCATTTACATTTTTTTATAAAAACTTTTAAGTACCATTTTCCAAGTATATCAATAATTCAAATGAATTTCAGAATAATATATTCTGAGTTTTTAAGTATCCAAAAGTAATTCCATCAGTGGCTGAAGATGTTTCTTCACCTGAACATTACATATTTTTTGAGCTATAAAATGCCGTATAATTATTTATATCAAAGTATTTCAAATATTTATATGAGTCTTTGAACCCATTTGCGTACTCCTTCCACATAATGCTGAAATGTTAAAATTGAATCGAATAGACTCAATAGGCTCTCAATGTAAGATTTATGTTATTAAACATTTTCATATCTCCATGAATATAAATTGCTTTCATTAGCAAACGTTAAGCTAGAAAAATTGAGAGGCTTAACTCTGCGTATTATAGAATATATAATTGTGCCAAATTTAAATATTAATAATTTTTTATTTTAAAATTATACATAATTTTTATACAAGAATTTTATAAATGACTCTAAATTGTTAAATACATTACCACAATATTAATTATATTGGAACACTAATTAATAATTGCGTTGACCCGTGTATTGAATTATCAAATGTAAGTATTGTGCTGGGTGCAATGTTTTATTTTAGTTTAGTTTTGTTGAAAACGTTTGCATTGAGAATTCATAACAATCAAGTTTTTCTTTTCAATCAACTAAAACAGTCTTAGACTATTTATAAAACTCGTAATTGCTGTGGACTTAATTTTACCTATTTGATTTGGGACTAAGATCCCGCTGCCAAGGTAGTCGAGTCTACGTCTTGCCACCGCTGGGCAGTTGCATAAAATATGTTCTGATGTTCCCTTCTCTTCATGACAGAGTCGACAAAAATTATCTACCACACCTATAGTATTCATGTGGTTATTGAGTCTACAGTGTCCTGTAAGAAGGTTAGTGTAGATTTTAATATCTTTTCTGCTAAGATTAAGGATAGCGTCGACTTTGATGTTCAGTGAATTTTTTTGATTTCAGGATTATACAGATTCAGGTTTATGTTTATGTGTGCCTTATTCTTTCATATAACATGTTCAACATTCCACATCGTCTTGGTCTAAAACAATCAGAAGCAAAAGCGGTACTTTAACTAATTGGGGTAGATTTGATCATTCTTTCATTTCATCCAAGCACCTTTAGTATTAATAGTTTATAGATCTATAGCACATAGATCTTTAAAATATATAAAGCGGTTGTCATTTGACCGTACCATGTGGTGATGTCTTGGTCCACGGAATGGAAAAAATTATTTGAACTGAGATATAGAATGCGTTTGAATCGCCATTAAAAAATAAGTTTCAAAAAATGCAAGAAATAGAAATCCTACCACAGGATATTTCTTTTAGATATAATGAAGCGGATGCGTAATAAATGAAGAACACCATTTTTAAAAAAATTTTGAATAGTTGCAGTTTCTAAAAAAAAGATTTGCAATTTTAAAACCCATTAATTTTAAAACTTATTGAAATGAAAGTGTATTTGACATATTTAAATGGGTATGAATAAGTAGGTTTTAAGATTTTCAGCTTTCTGAGGTTCGAAAAATCATAAACCTCGTATTAAAAAATTGTAGAGTGAGAAATATTAAGGGGCCACAAATCTGAAAGTAAGCTAGGGCGAAATTAAGTATTAGTTATTGTTATATTGTATTAAAGCATGGATATAGAATAGGGATTTTGTAGAAATGAATTCACAATAATGCCATAAATACTTAGTTTGGAAAGCGAGTTTACTAAAATTACTTGACTGGAAATGTAGTAAAATTGTTACGTGTCAAGCAGTTGGGAAATGTCTTATTGGTAATATATTATTTAAAATATAAAATTTTAATTTATTTTTATTAATACTTAAACTAGTTTTGTAAACATTTTCTGTTTTTTTCAAATTTTTGTAAATATGTTTGTTTTAAGTTTATACTCGTATATATGTTATTTTAATATATATGTATAATTCACATAAATATGTGTAATTAAACTGCCGAAAGACTTATGCAAATATTTTATTTTAAAATTATTAAGTAATCTAGTATTTACGCATTTAAATAGATTTAATCAGGTTTACTAAAAATTTGTTTGGTTTGGCAATATGAATGATCGTTAATATAATGAAATATAAATACCAAACCATATATAAACATACTCATATACCGAAATATGTGACAAAAACATATATAATTTTAATTTGTTTTAAATAATTTAGGAGCAGTTAACAAACCTAAATTTAAATATATTCAAAATAAACAAAATAAAACACAATGTTTTCTCTAAGCTATTGTAATATCGGAATATACATAATTTCATTAATGAAATATAAATACATAAATAAATAGAAATATATAGATATAAATATACAAAAATTTATTTATAAGAAATATATAAAAATATTTGGAAGAAATTGATATTTTTATTCTGATGGACTAAGTTGTCCTAACGAGTAGATTTTGTTCTTTTCTTTTGGTTCTTGTTAAATCAAACACTGTTCTTATTTAAAGAAGTTACTAAAGTAAATTAAATTTAGTAAATATATAAATATGAAATTTTTAGTAAAATTTGGATACTTTGTCACTCTTTTTATAGTATATGTCTCACCAATGTAATTATAGGTAATATTTTCTATTAGATGTTAAAAGGATATTATAAAAGTTTTCCTTCTGGTAACAAAAACAGGATTAAAACAAAAGATTTTGCTTAAATTCTGTAAAGAAAAAGCTTCTAAAGCAACTTTTCAGTAAGACTCCATAAAAGTTATATATTCAATCATACATTTATTTGAGATACTCACTTCCTATGTTAAGTAACGAATGGCCGTTCCTTATTATATTGATTGTATTTCTTCGAGTACAAAAATTCTCTTCAGTTCACTACAGATTTGACTCAGTCTTCGGTGGTTGTGTTTTTTCATCGTATTCTAGGTATATACATCATAGCTATTTTTTACTATACTATAGCAAGTACATTAAAATATAATGCTAGGTGAACAGAGTAAAATTAGACTACTTACTCTGCACTCTAGGATTGGGAGTGTTATGACTCCCTACGTACCGAGCATTATATTTGATCTAATTCCTTATCAAAAAAAAAAAGACGACTACAGTGTCTGTTTAACTGTTGTTGGTACAAAAAATATCGCCTTTTGGACAATAATATTGTCTCCGGTAATTCCATTTCCTATACTTTGCTAAGGTGGTAACTTTTTGTAGCTTTTCTTACACTATAATACAGAATACTTTGCGAAACTCTCTCGATACTATTATTATCACATTATTTGTAAGGGCAATTAATTAAGTTTGAGTTATATTATACACCTGAGCTTTGGATTCAAAAATTTAGCATTCAATATTTATTTATTTATAAAATTTTAAAACCATAATTTATTTAAATTATTGAAATCGATGGAACCAGAAGCCAAAAGAATAAAAATCAACAGAAATTGGAAATATTGCCTAGTTTGTGACAATATGTTCAAAATTAGCAAAGCTTCCGGTTTAAGCATTTGAAAAAATTTTCTTAAAAATTCTTTTCAGTTAAGAAACTCTCATCTGGTATGTTTCTGACCATCACATGCACGGCGTCGCCTTACCACTATAGGGGTTTCTTTTTTTAAGGATTTTGACGAACAGCAAGACCTCCTAAGTGGTTGTGACCCCAGAGTTTTTGATTATACGGTAACACAATGGGCTTATTGGCCTAAGGGGATCCCTTGGGATCGCCGATATAACCTAACCTACCTAACCTAACAAACTTACTGAAGTACTTGGAACTTGGATAGCCAATAAGGAAAAATGTAAAAAAATTATAATTATCACAGTTTTACAATATTAATCTATTTGTAAAAGTTTAGTAATAGAAGATCCTTGTTTTATATTAATATTATGTTATTTTTTTTTCTATATTTTTGTTTTTAAAAACTTTAATTAAATATATACCTTCTGCTCAAAAAGTATCCGGATATTGTTATTTGTTAACTACTCCTTAAGTAATAAACCTTTTTGTTTTGTTATGTTGGTACACTCTTTCTTGATATATGGTACAAATTTGAGCGCCATCGGTCCATTAGTTAGTTTACAGCAGCTGTTAATGTGAGATTACCTCAAGTGCATTTAGCGATTTTTACTATGGGCGCAATTTTTGTCTTTTTGGTTGATTTTCTGATCAAACACGGCACCACTGTCATCGCTCAGGCACTATATTTGCCAGATCTGGCGCCGTGCGACTTTTTCCTGTTCCCGAAACTCAAATTGCCCCTTCGTGGGAAGCGTTTTGAGTCGATTGAATCGGTAAAAGAGAATTCGCTGAAGAAACTAAAAGCCATATCTGCACGGGCCCACGAAAAGTGTATGGAAGATTGGGTTGGCATATGTATATCGCTTCAGAAGGAGCATATTTTGAAGGAGATAAAATAAATTTGGAACCATTCTGGTGCGAATGGTTAACACTCGATATTAATTTATAAAACTATAGATATATTGCTAGAGTAGCAAGATTACCCTGAAACTGACAGCTGTGTTGTGTGACTTTACAAATAAAGTGTGTCTTTATTCGGCATATATATTTATATATTTATGGAAAATATAAATGCCTACTAATAAAATTACAAAAAATATCAGATTACTTTAGATTGAATAATCTAGAGTTGAGATCGAGAGTTAATGTAGATTGAATCAAGATTTACCTATCGCAAACGGTATATGAATTTCGCTGGATACCAGTTGACTTCCGAAAGTGCAAATGCTTTATCTGGGTATTACGGATCTCGGTGGATATAAATAAAATATGATTTACTCTAATTAATAATTTCCTTGGATCATTATATTCTTCAATTTTTTTTTTTAAATTTGACACATTCCTATTAGAGTCGTGTTGCAAAGGTTGTTTAAGTAATAAGTCTGATTTCTACTCATATCAATTATGATTTTAGTTTTTTCTGCAATAAATAAATTGTTTAAAGCAACACAAATTATATTTTATTTGAAAAACTTAATCGGTGTAAATTTGCTTCAAATTTTGCTTCAGTTTAATTACAAAAAAAAAAACAAGTTTAATCAAAGAAAAATGTTGCAAGTGCAACAATTTTAAGAACGCTTTGCCCCCTTGAACCTGCTAACATACATGATATGCTATATCTATCGATTTAACGATCGTATAATACCAAATGACCATAATAAACAAATACAGGCTTAGAATTAAATTTTAATTACCAACTAAATGGAAATTCATATGAATAAAAAAAAACATTAAGAGTTCGAAAATGGTCATGGTCGTTTCACAAAAACTAAATTTGATTTTTCCAACAGATACGAATAAAATGTTGTTTACGGTTTTCCACTTTTCGAATAGGCACTTTTGGTACCTGGTATCTGGTATCTGGTATGTGGCATATGGTATGTGGAATTATTTGTCTGTTTTTCAAATTAGTTAATTGCACTCAAAATTATCAGAGTGCAAAACTAGTATTCAGTATTTCAGATTGCATATCAAATGGAAAAATTCGTTGCATGTCCACAAAAGTTAATTGAAGCCTCGCACAACATTTTTGACTTTACATGAGCTCCGGTCTTTGCCCAAGTATTGATTTCTGTCGAAAACAGTCCTTGCGTCACAACAATTGAACAACCCAGTAAGTGGCGGTAAGTGATCGTTAGATCCATTTTCGGAAATGAGTTGCCACTTAATGAGTTGTGCAGAACTTATACAAATGGCACTGCCCCTATCATTAAAATTCTGCCGCAAATCTACACTGTCGCGTCATTTTAAATTTTCATATAATTACACAAAAATAAAAAAAAAAAAACTAAAATAAAAATACATGAAATAGAAATTAGCAAATAAAATAATTTATATATTTGCGTTTTTTTTTTAAATTATAAAAAATCTATAAGTATCAGTAACTTATTCCAAATTGCGGCAGTTTTTTTACAACTTTTGTTTTGTTTCCTCTAAAAGGTGTGATGAAATATTCGACGAATTTTATACTATTTATTATTTCCAATAGCAGAAAAAATTAAATTAATTAATTTTTTTTTATTTCAGCATGACGTTTAATTACTTTGGCTTGGTTTTAATCCTTTGTATTGGCAGCACGATGACGGCTGACATTTTAATGGTTACCATGGGAGGCACAAAATCACATAAAATTCCTTTTTGGGAACTGGCAAAAGGGTTAATAGACCGGTGAGTGCACAAATAAATAATAAAATATTCCGCGTGAAAGTTGATATAATCCATCCAACTTAAGTGTGATACATTTTGAATTTTATGGCCCCAAAAAGATCATTAAGTTCATTAATTAAGAGTTTGAGTCTGAAAAAAAAATATAAATGAAATACACTGATATGTAATTTAAAATATATCCTTTGGGGATAGAAAACATACAGCCTAAAACATAGAGCTTTATTTGATATTTGTGTTAAGGATAATTTAAAGTGCCAAAAAAGAGTTATATCAAAAATAAAATTGAAAAGCAGCGTTTTATACACATAATATTATTCTCTGAATATTTTTATGGTCTACTGATTTTAGATATTTATTATTAAGTTTTTTTGGATTTAAACTATTTATATATTTATGACAATTTACATCTTATTAAAATTTTCAATACCACATTTGGATTTAATTCATACTAGATATTATAGTTATTAGGATTTAAGGAAAAAGCTACTATATGGATAAATGGATAAGTACCGAAGTCTGAGTCTGGCAAGACTATCACAGTGACACAAAATGTGTTCTGCTGTTTCCTCTTCTTCGCCACAAAGTCAGCAGCTATCGTCTCTAGTAATACCTAGATTCGATAAATGCTTTTTAACTCCGCAGTGCCCAGTGAGGAATCCTGTGACAAGTCGGATACTACTTCTTATCAGCATAAGTAGCTCCCTAGTTCTGGCTTTTGATCGAAACGGCATGGATTCTTTTGCTTGTCTGCAGGTAATTGTATTATCCCAATCAGTCTGAGCTGCTCTTTCCAGTCACTCATTAGTTTTAAGTTTGAAAAAGCTCCACGAAGGACCGCAGAATGATTGTGGCTCAATATAATATGAGGCCGCCCCTTTTCTCTCTAGTTTATCTGCTTTTTCGTTTCCCTCCAATCCGCTGTGCCCTGGAATCCATATTAAGTGGACATTGTTCTTTTCAGCTAGTTTTTTGAGAATTAAAAGGCATTCCCACACTAGGTTTGAGGTTACTCGAGGTGAGCGTAGTGCTAGGAGTGCCAATTTACTGTCAGAAAAGCTATATATGTTTTTTCATGTGACAGGTTTTCCTTTATATATCCTGAGACATAGTTTTTTTGCGTGTACTTCAGCCTAAAAAACTGAGTTTTCTTTACTCATACTCGCAAATATTTCCTCTTTAGGTTTTACTCCGTATACTCCCGCACCCACACCTTCCATCGTTTTGGAGCCACCCGTGTACCACAGATGGTAGTCTCCAGCGAATGGAGGTATGTTCCGTTCCCATTCATTTCTGTATTGGTTGATTGTACCATAGTTTGTATAAAGCGTCCTACTGTCATACGATTCTTAGCAAGAAAGTTATATTTCGCATTTTACAGAATTTGCAGGTGTCTCATTTTTGAGGAACGTAGTTTATAGGACCAATTGCTATTAAGGAATTATGGAATAATATCCGTTCAGTTATATTAAGACCGAATAGTCTGATTACGTCTTGTTATTCTTTCGAATGAGTTGTTTAAATTACTTCAGGCTTTTGGCATTGGCATAAGTCTACTCAAACAGTTCATATTCTGTATTCTCGATAACACTGACATATTTGAAAAATTCGGAGGCCTGTGAAGGAAGTATGTTAAGAGCACTGTACAAGCAAGCTGATTTATCACTCATGTATTCCTTCTGGCAAGGCATCTAAATGAGTGTACTAAACGAGTGGGTTTTTGTAGTTTTGACCCAACTTGGACTTCGTGTTCAAAATTTGGAGACA
This sequence comes from Teleopsis dalmanni, assembly GCF_002237135.1. Taxonomy (NCBI): domain Eukaryota; kingdom Metazoa; phylum Arthropoda; class Insecta; order Diptera; family Diopsidae; genus Teleopsis; species Teleopsis dalmanni. Next base: position 92,980,662 of record NC_051847.1, on the reverse strand, counting down.
TATATATATATATATATTTGGAATATATAGTCAAGTTACTAAAATTGTTGTTAGTATCTATATATCTTAATAAAGAAAAAATTTCAAGTTTAAATGCAAACTTAAAATTTAGAAACGCAACGGCTTATAGACATCGCAAAAAAGCTCATTTTCAAAATCATTGTTATAATGCCAAATATCCATCATCAATAATCTTGAAATTATATCTTATATTGAATTATTCATTCATAATTTTATAAGTACGAATGTATTATGCAAGTACCAAGGATTGAACTCGTGCCCTGACAAATTATAAACTTAGAGTCACTGCTCATTAGCCAACTAAGATAAAGCCATACTTGACTTGTATGTTCGCACATTTTTTTGGTGTTTTGTTAATGAACTTTCCATTAACAAATTCACTTGATGTACCTATTATTTTAGAACGAAAACATACCTTTTGTTATGGTCAGTCAAAATTTCAATTAATTAAAAACAAATACAAATTTTGTTGTTGCTATTCACAACTGTTCAAAATCACTCTATTAAATACCATAGTTTTATTTAATTTAATTTTGTTTTATATTTTCATATTGCTGACATAGATGGATCATATATTATGTAAATCCATTGAATTAATGCAGCTATATTTAATGAACCATTCTGACTTGAATCAGTATGTTTTTTTTCTATTTCTTGTTAAGATAAGGCTTTCACACTTATAAATTTTCAGAACGCTGTAATTAACAGATCCAAATAGTTTTTGACGCTCACATTTAAAGTAAGGTTTTTAAACTTAAAACGTTTTATAGAAGCCGAAATAAGTAATGAATGAAAGGTACTATATGAGTTGAATAAGGTAGGTGTAGTAATGCAAATTAAATTTATTCGTCACGAGTTTTAATTTTTAAAAAAAATATTTTTATTTATTATATTAAAGATATATATTACAAGTTATATTTTTCCGAATAGGTAAGGTTTAAATGGTGACTTCTCGAATGCTTGAACTAGACTGACTGTTGAGGTTTTATTCTTCAATAACTGAAGTTATTGTTTTGATTACGAAATTGGGTTTTATCCAATTAGAACACAGCTTCTAAAATTCCTGAGAATTTTCTAGAAGCGTCTTTTCCTCCAACCAATAGAATTGGAGCTTCTATTTGCTAAAGCACCTCGTCAGCGTCTTTAGCTTCGGCGTCAGTAGCCGGAAGATGATGTTTATATCCATCAATCAAATATCTCAAAAGTGTTACAGTTTTAAAGAAAACAATTTTGTTTTCCTTTGCAGCATTGGTGTCAAATGAAATGTGGGCATTGACCCAGATTCAGATTGTTTATATAAACATATTTTAATGCGTAATATTTAAGTACGCATTCTGAAGATACAAAAGTATCAAACAGTGGCTCAGTGCCGTTATATTAATTTAGGGTTTTTACTTGCATCCAAATGTAATGGCTAAAGTTTTCAGTGAGTTATGAAACTCACATCAGATCTTTACTTATATCGGTAGGTTCACATTTTCCATTGATGAATTCTATAGCTTAATTCAGTTTGTCCAGTTGATGACAGTACTATAAAAATTGGAGGTGATATTGTCGTAATAACCCAAAAATTGATTTTCAAAAATTATATATTTTAAGGTGACATTCCAAAGCATTATTAACAATAATTTTCCAAAAAAAAAAGTTTTAATAACTAAGCTTTATTATTTAATTCCTATAATAATATTTTTGTATTCGGAAAAGAATTTTACGTCGTATTTGTGGGTGCTTCACATAGTCATCATGTTATTGACTCGACTATCATTCAATTTATCAATCAATTCATTGCAATAACAAAAAACCAATTAGTTTCGCTGATCGATTTACTTAAATTCCTAAAATTGTGTGTCATTAAGCTGACGCTTCATATTGAAAGTTTGACATTTTTTAATTTGTAATTTAAGTACTAGAAAATACAGGGTGCATTGCAAACTATGTTGCAAAAATAAAATCCTTTCCTATATCTTTTTCTTTTCTGTATTATCTGAAAGAAAAGTAAAATTTTCTTCAATATGTATTTAGTAAATATTTTATTGGTCATTAATTACTGTACATCATCATCCTCATCATCATCTTTAAACACGTAGTCTCTCCGTAGCTTTTCGTCTGTATGCAGTTGTGGTCAAATAATCCAAAACACCAGAGTTCACTATATCTTTTATTGAGACAACTTTTAAATGACTGTTGGTACAATTGTTTTTTTTTGTACAGATTAGTCTAGATGAGGTTTCTTAAATCTTTGATCTGTTAATAACATCATCGGTCCTTAAAATATGCAATTATAGTTTAGCCTTTTATATGATATTAATTTATGAACCGGTCTTCGGTACCGGTTCCTGTACATTGAATATGTTATAGGTCCTTATAAAACATATATTCTTTCGCTAAGCAGTACATCTTGGGTTGAGAAACACTGGTCTATATCACTTTTCGAGGCATACTATAAAATCATTTTAACTTTTGTCTTTTTATTGTCATTAATTTAATTAATTTAATATAGGCGCACGTGATTGATTTATACAAATTATCTAGGTATTTAAATTAACTGCTATGATTTATTGATATATTCAATTCACATAAAGTACGTATATTAACTTATGTTATTTGAACAGTTTATGAAGAGACCATTCTGTAACCTTTAGAACTAATATGTAGTTCTAAATCTATGGTAATCTTTTAGACGAGTACTCAAAGACGTGTTGCATAAAGCTATATTTTTATTAGAACATTTAAGGAGGTTTGGATTACTTAGGGAAAAGCAAGTCTATTCATTATTTTTGAGGATGAAAGTGATAAGTTTAAACTTAATTAATGTTATTACGATTGATATGAATAGAACGGAGTATATTTGTTGAGAGCTTAGAGATTTAACTGTCTGTTGAGAGTTTTGAATCAGAAAGTAATATTTTTTTCATACAATGATGAAGTAAATAAAATGATTTCATATCTTCAAATAATTCTTAATATACTCTATATATAAACTTGATGAAATATAACACATTAACACTTAAGCTACAAATTAATACTGAGGAATTAAATAATATAAAGTTTAATTATATTTTTTTCAAGTGGACACAACATCACCTTCCTCAATGGTTTTCCATCTGATTTTCATTTAACGGGATTACATGAAATCACTCCAGCTGGTTTGGTTGAATATATACAAAATTATACAAACTGGGACCTACTAGGGGCACGAATGTCTGGAGAGATGCCAATAACAATTTGGGATGGAGTACGATATGCATTTCAGGTGAGTTTACTGAAGTGATTAATATTAAATTAAATTTTAATTTAAGGACAATTATCTTATAGGCTCAGTTAATCCGCACGTATCGTAAAAACTTAAGCGAACTATAGCCAAAGCGAAATGCACAACTAAACCTGCCTGTGTATTTCGCTTTAACTTAAGTTTTCACGGTACGTACCGACTAATTGAGCTTTAATTGAGCTCATATGAGCGAAATATTTTCAAGATGAAATTGTTTATTTGATTTAAGTGTTTTTTAATTTTTTAATGCTTTAATAAAAATTAAACTGCTTTAGTTTACATTCTTATATATAAAACGATATATTATAATTTATTTGGCTTACTCAAGTGGTGCTCAGTAGAACTTAATAAACTATGTAGGCAAACTAAGTTGAAGAGCTAGCAATTTTAACCTAAATTTTTTGAAGTTGCCTAATGTTAGCAAATATTTGAAAGTTTATAGTTTATATACTTCTATGAAGTTGAACGATCAAAATTCAAAAGCTTTAATGTTATAGATAAAGGCGTGATTGCCAAATGCCTGCATAGTGCATTTTAAGGCCGTTCTAATAGTTATGACATGTCTATGAGTGATATGATATATGCGTTGTATCGTTGTATTTTTTTGGATTTGTCAAAATTTTATGTGCGATAAATCAAAGTAAATTTATAATTTATGAATACTGAATTATTGCATATTTAAAGTGATCTATTGTTAATTATTTCACCATTAACTTTAATACAATATATGGTATATGTGAGTCGAATGAAAATATAAAATGTGATTGAATTATTACTGATTTATCTGAACATTTTTATTGGTAGATGAAAAGCTTTTTAAATATACTTTATAATAATGATATCATGTATACTGAAACCGTTTTTTAATACAGAATCTTACGAATGATACAGGTTAGTTAAAGCAATTGAATACTTTTATTTAAATGTGGAATTCGAATTTTTCTTAATCATCAGTTGATTGTAAAAAAAGTAAAAAAATTGCTTCTATAAGTGATAGATAACCAAAGATTTTTAACCAGTGGTTAAACAAAGTATACATACAATTAACCAATAATTTAACTAGAAGTGAAGAGATTGCCCATAATATTTAGTTACATCCACATAAGTATTAAATTAACACTACTAACCACCATATCTAATATGACCAATACTATTCAGAGAGCAGTAAATCTATGTGGCTTATGAATGCGGTTGAAAGTAATAAGTATGTATTTTAATAATATTGCGATGATTATTGGATAAGTTTCGTGGGGATATACGAATCTTATTACAATCAAAAA
>NC_051847.1:92935721-92975990 GCF_002237135.1 Teleopsis dalmanni | reverse complement strand
AGGTGTGCGGTGAACACCCTAATATAATTTGCAAAATGTTAAATAACATAGGTATATAAATTTATTAAGTATCTTTACATCAAGAATTATTATTATTTATTACATTTCCATATAAATATATATTTTTAAAGTTTTAGCAAAAACAATTAAATATAATTGTCTATGAAAACTCAATTAATTTGCTTCTGTTAGCCGCTATACTTGTTAGTTGTGCTCATATATTTGCAGCTCAAATCACAGAACATTTCTATTATATTTCGTCTCTCCCCTTTGTGTGCTAAGAAGTTGGCCGCACATTCATACGTTACATATGAACAAAATAATGTGCGTGTGCTCCCGTTCGTAATATCAGAAATAGAGATTTATATAGTGGGAATTGTATGAGAGTAATTTTCTGTTCTATTCGAATATCAACTGTATGCATACGAATCCAACATGATGATTTGCCAAAGTGGTTGCATGAGCGGCTGAAGTTTGCAGCTCATCTCACCATACATTTTTATCACATTTCGTCTCTCCCCTTTTAACAGCAGCACCCACGAATTTCTGTTCTTATTGTGCGGGGTATTTGTGCGCACATTGCAAGTGGTTTCGATTTTGTTTGATCACTGCACAAACATGTATGTTTCTAAGTACAAACTCTTTTGTTTGAAAAATTTTGGTTTGATGTTACGAGAATTATGTGAAAAGTTTTGTTTCTTCCATATTGATATAATATTAAACTTGTATGTAAATTATTAATTTAATTTGTTTAATATGTTATTTTGTTAATGAATTGTTATTATAATATTGCGCGAATATATTGTTGCCTTATATAATATAGTTATTATTAATAAAAGATCTCATATATTTTAATATAAGTGGTACATGTAAAAACAACATTAAAGAAGGGCCGCACACCCTTCCAGATAGGGCACGCGTCGTCACTGCTATAAATGCATCTGCTTGATAAATGAAGTGTCATATTTCCTGGTGGATCTACAAGGCCAATTGGCCCATTGTGTTACCCTATATGCATAAATTTATCTGTTGTCAATATAGAGTTACATTTCAACACAAGCAAATCATTTACAAAAAAAGGTTTGTAAAAACTTTTAAGTTTGGACTTTTCGCTGAATTTTTAATAACAGTGCTATAAACTAGCATATTTCTGGTAAAAAACTGCACGAATATAATTAACAAAATCCAGGAATAAACAATTTGTTTAGTTCTATAACAACTTTGTAAAATCAAAATAGCTAGAAATCAGAAATCTAAATACTTTTTTAAAAATACTTTTAAATTATAACACCAAAATTTTAAATTTAGCTAAATTTAATTTAAAATAAATTAAATATTTTTAAGTTATATTAAAGAATTTACCAATTATTTCGCAATTGTTGTGCCATGTAAGTTTATTTTATATTATTATTTTTGGTGTGAGGCTTTGATTAATTTTTGTTTATAAATTATATCTGGTTTTTTTCAAAATCAATATAAGTCTCCTTACAGTAAAAGTTTTCAAAATAACTTTCCACTATTTAGATAGGATAGTACAAAGTTTAAAACTTTTCAAATATTTTCCTTGTTTCACATAGTGCCGTGGAAATTTCGAATATACTTTATTTGGAAATGATGTAAATGAGAAGTCAGATATTGAAAGTAGTTCCAAGTTCCAAGCCTAATTTTTTATTTAGACGACCTTAAAAAAAAATATTTTACTATATATTATGATATTAAGTTTTGATTTTAAACATTTTGTTTACTAAAACCTGTTAAACTCATTAATGTAACTAACATTATGGCATTAATGTAAATAACATTAATGTAAATTAATGTAATTTAAAACATAACTCAACAAAATACTTACAATAATATTACTAGTTCTATATTTGTCCAAAGCAATTTCAAATCACTTTGTACATTATGACTAGATAAGGTTTTCTAATACTAAGTCGATAATTTCTCACATAATACGGATCAGTAATGACTTTGTCTTGTCTCTTCTTTAACTTTATAGTTTAAGCAAAGAATCTATAGTACAAAGAAGTGCCACGCTCATACAAATGAAATACCCACTTTATTTTGCTGGTGGATTTATAATAAATCCACCCAACCTCATGCAACAATGTTCGATCGAGTCACAACTGGTATGTTGTTCAGTTCAAACTCATTGCAACCCACAATTGTTTTTATATGCCTGTTTCTTTTGCCTTTCTTGTTTTTATTTGTCTATTTAATTCATATACATGGATTGGTAACGAAGTGAATGGTAAAGAAATCCCTCAAATAATTTTTCGATATACTTTGTTGCTTTAGCTTATTGTACTGGAAAGGCCCATATCATAGGAGTAAAGAGTAATAGAATTTATTATTTTTTTTATTGCAACAAATGATGCACTACAAAAACCATTATGTATGTACAAATGTGATATTGGAGACATTAAGTCTGCAGTATATTAATATGTATGTTTTTATTGCACATTTGTGCATATATTTTACCTCAAAAGGAACTACTTCTTAATAGTTTGAGTTTTTGGTGACTTTTTGTAATTATTTTAAAAAATATTTGCAAAATTCATATAAAAGTGTTTAAAAAGCATTTTAAAAAAATTAAAAATATTAGAAATGTAAGAAAAATTATGATAAAAAAATGTGTAGAAGTCACTAAAACCACTAATAATGCCTCCTGATTTGAGGAAGCGCATGAATGCTATTTACACCGGATTGAAATGTTAAAATTGGTGATTACGATATTGCTTCAGAAACATTGCGCATGGACAACATTTAAGAATAAAGCTTCATAGAATGAAAAAAATCAGATTTGAGATATAAATAAATTTGTAATGTGTTTTTACACTACAATTCATAACGATATCAAACAGGGAATTTTGTTTTTGTTTTATACTATTAAATTAAAAAATTATCAAATGTACACAATTTTGATTTCGTCACTGAAATGCTGTTTGATCGCTTGAACATTTTACAGCGAACAAACACACAAACATGCGTATAATGTAATACAGAGGGTTGCATGTATGATTGAATACGTATGCAGTCAGGTTTTTGTCAGCCTTACTCGACTCACATATAGGTTTGAACTGAACATCATACCAGTTGTGACTCGATCGAACATTGTTGCATGAGGTTGGGTGGATTTATTATAAATCCACCAGCAAAATAAAGTGGGTATTTCGTTTGTATGAGCGTGGCACTTCTTTGTACTATAGATTCTTTGGTTTAAGATTCTCACGATTTTATATTGAACTTTTTTTAATATAGTATTATTATTTTTATTATTATGTTGAGCCTTTTCCGAGTTAGTGCATTTAGGTACTTTTACTCTTTGATAGCTGGGAAGTTTTTGCAGAGTCCCATCCATTTCAGTGACTAATTTATGTGTTCCTCTTAAGCTTCGTGATTATTTAATGACTGATCTAAGATCTGCATACCGCCCCATGCGGTTAGTGATTAATCTGAGGTTAGATAGTGCAAAGTCAGATAGGGCAGCCTATCGGTTTTCGCATATAGCTTCAGGGCTCTGTTCCTTATGTATTTTTTGACCGGATCTATTCTAAGCTTTTTTAGCATGTCATTCGTGCGGATGTATTATGACACTTTGAGGAGTCTTCGGAGAGTCTAACTTCAAGCCACTTGTAGCTTCTGGATAGTAGAGTCGGCAGCTTCGCTGGTCTAATTATATATATATATCTATTATATATTATTGATTATTGAAAATACATAAATGAATAATAATAAACCACCACACGATGTTAATTGTAAAACATCCAATTAATTTGAAGAAAATATAGCCAACCTTAAAAAAACTTTATCTTCACTTAATTGGAACTGTTAGGAAATAATTTGACTGTAGTTTATGAGAAAAATATTGCGAAAGAAGGAAAAAATTACAAATGTTAAGTATTTTAATTGGTTTGAACAGCAAACATTACGGATTCATTATTTTTTTATTATATGCGATTAAGTTTTAAATATGAAAGATTAAAAAACATATAAACACTTTTCATTTTAGTGCCGAAAAAAAATTTATTTTTAAATCATCTTAAATAATAATTTCCTTACATTAGACAACTTGTGGTACGGAGTGTTGCTAGTAATTACAGCAATTTTACGCTATTATCACGCTCATCGGGTTCAGTATAAATATACCATAATTGTAGGCTAACTTAGATAAGCTCTGCTGACAATGGAAGAAATACACATATAAAGCAAGTTTATTTTCTTTAACTTCATTTGATTTGAGTATTTCGAGAATTCAGGAATGTCAGTATCATTTGATTTCATGGTTAAATAGGATCGCTATGAAATGATAATAATTATTATTTACTGCGTCAATATTTTTATCGTCAAATGTGTTTATATGTCGAATATCTACCATAAATTTATGTGATTTATTAAGATATTTGCAATGCTTGCAAAGGGCAGTGGCGTAGTCTATATAGGGTCATAGAGGGTTTCTGCATTTTACTGAATAATTTATAATAAGAGTTAGAAGATTGTGTCAAACAAATATTATATTTATATACATAAATATTATTTACACGTATATAAATAAATACAATATATAAATAAAGTGATATTCTTATTTGTGTGTGGTTTTTAAGACCTTATTTAAACACACTTTGGTTAAAACTAAAACTAAGTATTCTATCATTTCTGTTCATAGTTGTTTTCAAAAATCGACAAATTTCTTTCTTCCCTCGAATACATTACTGTCAAGCCGACATTACTGTCTCCTTACTCTTACTCCTTACTCTTTCTTTTCCGTTGAGTTAGTATCTGCTTTCCTATATGTTTTAATGCTTGATAGTCTTAGTCATAATCTTAGTTTTTGATTCAGTAGGGTTTGATTTCAATACTTATATATATATAACCAAATTATAATGGCCAAAATCCATAGATTACAATATAATACTGCGTTTAAGCATTGAGCTGTATGCGTAGTTCAAGTATGCTCAAATTCGGACAAATGATTTGAATATATTCAAAGGTAATTGAATATTTAATATAAAAATATTTAGTATTTTTAATATATTTAGTTCACAGTAAGTACAAGTATAATTCAAAATTTTTATATAATTTTTATTACAAACTGACTAGTTGAATCCATCACCTAACGACAGACTTATATTCCACACCCCCATCTTGAGTTACAGATTCTTTATAGCATAGAAGTTAGAAACTGTCGGAGGAGAATTTCATTCGTTTTCATTCGTTCATCATATACTCATGACGTTATTTAAATTGAAAATAATATGAAGTATTCATACCTGTATTGAGTACGTTTTATAAGTCTACTGATCATATACTCATGACGTTATTAAGATTGATGATAATATGAAATATTTATAGCTCTATTCAGTACATCTTATAACTTTGCTGATCGATATGTTTTCTTGGCGTAATTGAACCCGTTAGATTTATAAAGTTTTCAATGTGATTCTATTGAGTTTTCTTCAAAATAGCCAATTTAAATAATTTCACCATAATCGGATGAAATGGGTATAAATTTTGCATCATTTTTGCATTTTTATCATATTTTTTTCAAAACAATAGATAATTTAGTGAGACTTTGATTTCTCACTGAGACTATTGCATCATGAACTCTTTATTAGATTAGATTAGATTAGATTTTTAAAATTGGTTGGGAACTTGTCACCGGTCACTGCATTCTTTGAGGATTATTGTGATATATCCACATCAGTTTCATAGACGAATAGCAGTTAAGAATGGCAATATGTCCTTTGGAGAGATGTGGCCTAATTCCGTTATATCCGGATAGGCAGTGCATAAGTACCGAAGTCTGAGTCTAGCAAGACTATCACAGTGACACGAAATGTGTTCTGCTGTTTCCTCCTCTTCGCAACAAAGTCTGCAGCTATCGTTTCTAGTGATATCTACATACAACTCCTTATTAACTCTTTACAATGTTATTCTGAAAGTTTATTTATAACCCTTATATTATCATCCTTAGATTTTGTATTGAAAGGCATTTGTGGGCGACCAACTATATAGAAGGAAGTGCTATTAGAATCAAAGTGCAACTCTGAGTTTGAGTTTTTTTCCACTATATATGAAGGTTACCGATTGTTTTATTATTTCATTTATAAATACCTACCCATTTTCTACTTTATTTTCCATATTTTGGTTAATCTATTTTTAATAGTTATTTTCGAGTACAGATACGAAATTATCACGAACTTATCACGAACTATGGTTTTTAGACTTTGTATCTTTTCTGGTTTGGTGGTAATAATACGAGTAGAGTATGCTTTGTGATATTTAGATCTAAGACAAATATATTAGGTTTCCTATAACAGTTATTAACGGATAAATAGAAAAACGACTTTTTGTTCGTGCTGCTCTCCAATATGCTAACTATAGTTTTAAGACTTTGTATCTTTTGTGGTATTAACAATACATGTAAATACAAGTAGAGTATTCTTCTTTTACCAAATGTTAGATGTGGAGTTTTTGCATCTATCACAAAAAAATACTGCTATTCGAATTTGATAAAGCAAAGTTTCTAAAGTGAGAACATAATATCATTTCTATTAAATAATAAATAATTAATTAAAAATAATAATATATAATACACACAATATGTAATAATATGTATTATAAATTAAACTATTAAATATAAATAATAAATATTTATAATTAACAGTCTTCAAATCACTATTTGTCTATATAGGTATATATTTTTTGTTTTTTTTTTTGTGGTGACGAAGTGGAATGATTTATGCACCGTCAAACCGATCGTCGTCGGAATGGTGTGCCCGACTCCCTAACATTAATATGTAGTATACAGACTAAAACACCCCGCTTCGGCGAGACTTATTCCCCTCAGAACCACTTTCGCTATACTTCGAGGACTATTTGTTCTAGTATTTGTGTATATATTTATAATTAATAGTATTCAAGTCCATATTTGTCCATGTTAATAATAAATATTTTTACATGCATTAGTCAGTGAGAAGGGTAAAAAAGTAAAGAATTAAAGAAGGTAGAGAGAAGACTAAAAGTGCCCAGATGCACTAACTTGGTAAAGACTCAACATGAAACATGAAACTTAAGTTGAAATAACTTTTTTATCTATCAAATATCATATACCTCAGTAATCAAGTATAATTGAAAATGACTGAAAATATTATTAAGTATTGTGTTGATGAAGAATATTCAATGTTCCACTTACCTGAAGTACGAGTATCTTTTGGTTTTTTGTATAGATTTTAACATTCAAAAATAGTTATTTTTACGTGCAGAATAAAAAACGATTCGAGGTAGAATTAAAAATAAAATTAATTTCGGTTTTTTGCTTAGGAGTTTGGCATGAATTTAGTATTTCATATATTATTAAGTATGTATAATTCAATAAATTCATATTGCAAAATACACTTTTAAGCTGACATGGAAGTGTGTGAAATAATTCGTGTAGAGAAATTAAACAAAAATCGTTGAAATATTACAAAACTGCAACGCGTGGAGCATAACTTACACGGTAATTATGATTTTTTTAAATTTCAATTTTTTAAATTCAAAAATGCATTGAGTTTACGTTTGCAGTACTAAACATGTTTCCTCTGCGATGGCTGATTACCTGAAAATTGGCACTTCAACCGCGTTAGGCCGTCCATTGAAGTAGTCCACGAATTGCACAATTTACATAATTAATTCTGCGTCCATGTATGTGACTTATTTTCCCGGTGATCATTAAACCGTCACGTGTTAAACGAATAAATCATACAAAAAAGACCCGCTCAATCATTTTAGATAAATGTCTGTAATTAAATTTAGGTTAAAAATTTTTTTAGTCATTTAATGTGCAATTTATTCATTTTAAAATCAAATAATTTTATATAATTTTATGAAATTAAATTCACAGATATTTTCAATAGTTACATTGCTATATGCAGATTTTTGTATAAAAAGTTATTAGCTATTTATTTCTTCATATAGTACATAAAATTTACAAAAAAAAAACAGTGATTGATGTAAATTTTTATTGGTAGTAAAATCAAATAAATATAAATATGAACAAAGTATCTAATAAAATAAATGTATTGAGTGAAATAAGCTCAATAAACTGATACGACTTCATTAAAGTTTGAATACTACTTTTAATTAGTTCTTACAATTAATCAATCTTTATCTTTTTATTTTCACACCTTTTAAACCTTTCTAAAAAAATGCAAAATTAATTAGAAAGGAAAACCAATCTAATAGTACTTTTTTTATAGCAAATACAATTGTTCAATCACATACTAAAATTTATTATGTTATACACGAAAGACTTAAGTCACAAACTCTTCTCTTGAAGGTGGAAAAACAGCTTGGATATATTTATATGTTTTTTTTATTATTGGTTGCTTTAGGTACATTAGTTTTGTCATTGGACGAACTTTACGAATTATAATTAATCGTAAATATAAGTAAATTTTTCTATTATTTTTAATTACTTTTAAAAGTGTTAGGTGATATAAAAAGTATATGCATTTTTTTCGTAAATTTTTGAACAAAAATTTTTTGTATTGAAAATTAATTCAATAAAGTTTATATTGACCATTACTATTTAAGGCTTCTTGTGTCATAAAACTTCTTTTGATATTTCAGTAATTTCAAAATTCCATAGACGTAAAACTGCAGTCGTTTAGTAGTGAAAAACTTGACTAAGTGATTTTCAGCGGCGCTTCAACGAATTCTTTTTTGTCATTAGCAGAGTTTTGCAGAGACTGAATTAAATGGTAGTCACATGGTACAGGTTCGTTCTATATATCAAAACTTCCCAACCAAGTTCCATTAGTTTGTTCCGAGTCATCAAAGATGTGTTGGGCTTGGAATTGTCATGATGGAACACAACACTTTTTCTATTTAGTTACTTTCCCTTGACTGTTTTGTTTCAGCGGGTGAGTTATAAGAAGTAGATAACCGAATTAACCATTGCTTCGTGTTTGTTCAGATCTTTAACTTAGTTTCAAATTAATATAACCTATTACATGAGTGATGAATCACAAAATTCCACAAAAAAATTTAGTCTGAAATACCACCTTTCAAACAAGTATTTATTTAATATAATGAAATTAGTGTTGCAAGATATATAGGAACCAGCACCATCTTGTAACAAATATGTGACTGATACTTTTAATATTATTCAAAATGATCAGAAATGTTGTAATTCTTTGTTAGTAGTTTACTGTCCTTACTTCAACTTTCTGCCTCACACAAATAAGGAGAAGCCTTCTGAATCTACAGTATTTTGAAAGAAAATATCATGAATGCACAATTCGTTATACATAAAGCACAGATAGTTCTAATATAGTCGCTAATATAGTCGGGATATATTAAATATTCGAAATGGATTTACACTAAGCCTAAGAAACACATTAGAATTATTATAAGAACTTAACCCTATCAATTAAGCTAATTTATTAAATTAAAAAGAAAATAAATAGTAAATAAATACAAATCAAAAATAATAGATAGGGTTAGGCAAGGTTTAAATCTAAGCACTGTCCAAATTTTTATATGCTCCACAGAAGAGAGTTCAACGATCTAAAGTCACTATGTAAATATAGGTTCAGCTCAAAAGAATTGAAAAATGTTTAAAAATATTTAAACATCGACAACTAAACATACATAGTTTTGAAGAAATTATCTTTCAATATTAGTAAAGAAACCAAAAAGTTCCAAGAAAAAAAGAGTTATTTGAAAACATTCTCTGCTGACGATTGTACTAAAGACTTTTGGTTTTTTTAATTTAAATATAATCCACACAAATTTATTCATACTTTAATTCATTTCTCATGATTATTATTCATTATTTTAGTGTTATTCATTACCGCTTATTTGTTTATATTATGAACATTTTAAGCTATTCCATTACCTTAAAAATTTGTCTGTTTAATTTTATGTTTTTTTTTTTAAATTGTTTATAAGTACATTCCTTTACTCTCTGAACGGTCATCCCTATTAATTGTAGATACATCTTCGTAATGAACAACAGTTGATTGATGATAAGTTTCCTGTCAAGTCACTTTCCACTGCACTTGGATTACAGGAAGATACTTATGCAAATATTATCTATAGCTGCTATTCTATTTTTAATAATATGACGAATATTATATATCGTTACTCATGTAGCACAATTCCAAACCCCAATTTTTTTTAACAAATTTTAAGGTTTGAATGAATGAGAATACATTTAATGGATTTATAGTGTCCTGTATACAATTCTGTAAAAGGCAACAAGTCTATCTCCCAAATAAATCTGCTGTCCAAATTAAGATATTTGAAGGGACTATATACACATACTTTAACATCCATTTGACAAAAGCGCCAAATAATTTTTTCTGAAAGATCCATTTAGTTGAGATATTACCTTAGCCTTCAGTGGTTTGTTGGAAGCCCGGTGAGATATTTAACATACATTTTGCTCGCAGTAAAAGTAATAAACAAAGATACCAAAGTTAAGATCTTATAACCCGTCTTTGGCCTTTACAGTTAATACAGTGTTTTATAAAATGGAAGTATTCTCAGTATCTGCTACTCGTTTGGCGAGACGGGTAGTCGAGTTACTGCCTTTGGGACACTTAACAAAATAACACGGTTATAAGGTTAGTATGGTGATACTGAAACATCTTATTACTGTTAAACCAGCATTGTTATGTTTAAAAGAAACTAAATCTCTGACTAATACTTCAAGTAAAAAGCAAATTATTATTTCGCAACATGAAAATTAAATGATATTGCGATGTATTGTTGACTTATGGAAAGCTTTTTAAAAGTTCAATGCAATCTCGATCTTACCGATATCTCACCGATATCAGGATGCACTGAGACTGATATATATGTATTGGGAATTTAAAATATATAATCATATCAATCAGCATTCAATATACGATTTTGGTAAATACCATTTGGAATATTAGAACATTAATATCAGAACGCCTTAATTCTGATATCGTGATCTGGATTGGTCTCGATTAGCCACTCATGCACTTGTGTTCATATAAAAAGCTCAATTATGTGGATACATATGTTTCTATATCAATTCCAAATGCAAGTTAAAAACTAATTGATATTAAAATTATTATTTGACGAGGGCTGCAGATTTTTGAAAGGAACATAGTTCGCTAAGTATATAGCCCTATTCGAATGGACGACGAGATATTTAGAAGACGAACAAACAACGAAATTGATAACCTGCTTAAAAATGAAAATAAAGTAATATTTGTCAAAGCACAAAAAATGCAATGGGCAGCTCACGTTCTGAGAATGCTAATCCGATGACAACAAGGCATAGATGCAGACCGAAGCTGTGATGAAGGGAAAACGTATACAAGGGCGCTAGAAAGCTCGGAGTTTTGAATTGGAAAACATTTGCACATGATCGAAGTAGATGGAGGCAAGTTGTGAAGGGAGCCAAGATTCACACTGGATCGTTGGGCCAAATAAGAATAACAAGAAAATTATTTATTTATTTTTAGGAAATCCATCAAAGGTGTAATAATATATACCTTATTAGAAAATTCAAAAAGAGCTTTCTAATGCATTCTAATAAAGTAAACAAAAAGCTAAGACAAATATTGTTCTGCTTCCCGTAAGTGAAAAAGTGTTATAAGTTTTGAATAAAAATCTCATATATAGTTTATTATATTGTATATTATTTATTTTTCAATGGAAAAAGTTTTTATAAATAATTTTTCATTGACGTGGTCTTGTATCAAATGCATTAAAATAAAGTATTTCGATTGATAAAATGCGAGTCGCGTGAAAGCACTAAATTCGAAACCAAACTCGGAAAACTGTTATTTTTCGTGAGTTGAATAAATTTCTGTCATATTTTTAAGCTCAAATTTTAATAAATAAATTATGCATTTAAGACTGAAGAGTAAGTGAAGGCAATAGAAACTCGCGGGGGAGGACTGAGAATGAATATATATTAAATTGTTGTTAAATTGAAAAATGTGAACGAATAATATAAGACATGGTTAAGGTTTATAAGTGAAAGTAATATAGTACTTTTCAACACAATGATCTATTAGACGTTAATTTACATAGCCGGGTGTGTGCGAAGTTTTTGATATAAAATTTGACACATTTTACTTTTAATAAATGAGCAAAATACTTTTCCACATCAATTTTTATATATAAAAAATTTGCTTCTTATTAAGATCTTTTTGATCAGTTAAAATCATATGAGAATTCGAACCTTTAAAAGTAATGAGATTTAAAGTAGAGCAGAATTTAACCGAAATTATTAAAGACATAAATAAAAAAGATTTTCAATTAATCAAAAAGTTTTTATTACATTCAAACCAGAAACAATCGGGCGGAGTACAACTAAGTTAACGGTTGACTTAATCCTTTACACATTTTTTGTTTCCTGTTTGAGTTATCACGTTCAAAAATTTCAAAAAATTCTCTTTAATTGCCTAAGTCGACTGAAAAAATCCTCTGTAGTACTTCTTTACTAATAATGATACTAGTAATGATGTAAACTATATTATCAGAGTACGGGTTTAAGATTTGGGAAAAGAAAAAAGTCTTTCGCAGAATTTGATTCGCACAATCTAAAGCAACACGAAAATCCTGATCACTACAATTTGATAACGGATTTTAGTAGAGTCAGGTATTAAACTTTACACGCTAAGCTACACTTTATGAGGATATAGGTTACTTTTCAAGATATCGTGATTTAAAGTTGTAACCCTTTAACATTGCTTACATTAACAAAAGCCGCACAGTCATAACTTTCAAATTTTATTTCTGGGTAACTCAGCTATGAAAAACTATTTTAATAGACATATTTTTATAGAAACCATTGCCAAGTGTATAAAGGTAACAGCACGGTCAACCGAGCAATTCAGTAGCTTAGCTTGAAAGAATTCTGGAGACAGAGGGAAGAACTGCCGATATCAGTTCCGCTAATTTTAGAAAAAAAGGAGGTTATAAAATATATTTATATTAAAACTATTTGATTGATTTTTACCATCTGTTTAGATGAAAGAAACTAAATTTTTAATATAAACTATTGTTTTCAATAGAGAAATTGTAATTCAAAAAACTATCATATATTATTTTTAATTTTCAATTCAAACGTAAAAGCAGTTCTTTATTATTGCTGCGAAACATAGAAGCATTCGAAACAGATAGAAAAGAAGATAAACCCTCTATGTGGTGGCCTAACCACATATCAAATGCAGAACTTTTGCTCCAAACAGTTCAGAAAGCGGCTGTAACCGAAATAAAAATGCGAAAATGGAAGTGGATGGGGCATACTATCCGACGACTAAATAGATACATTTCACAACAAGCTTTGACATGGAACTCACAAGGCAGCAGACGCCCTTGTGCACTGGATTTAACTTGGAGAAGGAGAATTGAAAGAGAAAAGACAGAAGCACACTACACATGGAACGATATATGCAGAGAAGCAGCCCTATGCCCCGCTAAGATTTTTAATTAATTGAATTTTTGACTGACCATACAGCTGTTTCGAGTTTCGCCAAATACCCATCACTAGTGGTCATGGAATTATTTTTATATTAAATTATTCGCAAATTATTCGTTTTTGAGACTGCAAATACCAAGGATTGAATTCGTGTCCTGCCAAATCTGAATCTCAGATTTGAACTATTTGCAATTAATTTTAGTTTATTATTGTCTTAAATTTTTTATGTAATTATCATAATTTATTTTGAATTATGAATTCATTATAACTTATAATATTAATAGTAATTAAAATATATTAATGGATAAAAAATGTATTTAATCAAAAATACATTATTAAAATAATTAATTATAATTTTAATAATAATATTAATGATAACTTAAAAAATATATATTTATAAATATATGAATGTTATAACATATTTATATTATTCTCATAAATATTTATTTATTGAAATTCTTTAAAATTTTACTATTATTTCTTCTTACCTTGAACTTGAAAACGAATTGCATAAAGAAACACGAAAATAAAATAAAAAATTATTCGCTTTTTCTCAAAAATTGTTTTCACTATTTTTTCATTTATAATAATAATTCATCATTAAATATTCAATACAAAACTTTTTTCTCGCATGCGACTTTTTTTTCTCACTTTTCGACTGTTTGAGTGATCATCAATTCGTTGTTTTTTGTTTGCTCGTTTCTGACAGTTTATTTGGCTTTTTGTTTTGCGTTATCAAGTGTGCGTCCAAACGATTTTAATTGAAATTTCTTCAAATTTTATTAATGTTGTTGTTGCTGTAGTAGTTGTTGTTGTAGTTGTCATTATTTTTATGCAAATTTAATTTTATTAATAAATTGTATTGTAGTATTTCGTCAAACCAAATTACGTTTTATTCATTTAATATTATTTATTAAATGCTTCAAAATTTTTGTTTTTGTTTACAATTGTTATTGTTTAAAAAATTCGCTAGTTTTTTTATTAGACCGGAAGTATAATCAAGTGTATATCTCAAGAATACTAAATCATCCAAAATTTAAAATTTGCAAGAGGATCTCAAGAAAAGTTTGCGAGAGTCTAACATTATATCGAAGTTTATCAGATGGTATGAATAATGCCTGGATAACTCGTTCACTTCAAAGTGAACATTGATATCCCAATGTTAGGTCCCTCGACTCTGGCGTTATATGCTGACGATACGTGTACGCTATACTCCGATAAATGTGCTTTCAACATAACCAACACACTTCAAGAACATATAAACCTCATCCTGGATTATTTCCAAAAATAAAATATAAAAATCAATAATGAAAAAACCAAGGCTCTGTTTATTTCGCATAAGTGGAGACAGAACCCGTAGAGAGTGAGAGTGGCAGATATGGTAATAAAGTGGGAGGATAGCATTAAACATCTAAGCATCACGTTGGCCAAACGATTCACATGTCTTAAACATGTTCAACTGAAAAGAATTAGCTGTGCCAAAATTCGTCATCACTTCCAACTGCTATTTAGAAATGAAAAACTCAATGCTAAGAAAAAGAAATTGATATATAACAAAATAATTCGTCTGTCACTTCTATATGGATATGTAGCGTTTATCAAAGCCTCAAACACTACTATTCGCCAGATAAAAATTGCACAAAGCCAGGCTCTGAGAAGACTTCTCAGGGTACCATGGTACATAAGGACGAATGCTAAATCTCAATGCTAAGAACAGGAAGCTGATATATAACAAAATAATTCGTCCGTCACTTCTATATGGATATGTAGCGTTTATCAAAGCCTCAAACACTACTATTCGTCACCTAAAAATTGCCAAAGCCAGGCTCTGAGAAAACTTTTCAAGGTATCATGGTACATTAGGATAAATGACATCCTCAATGACCTCAAAATTAATCCGATGAAAAAATACATAAAGGATAGAGCCCTGAAATTATTTACAAAAACTGACACTCTTACCAACGCCGCGTTATCGAATTTCAGTATGGTTACTACTGGCTCCTCGGGGAGGTATGCAGATTTGAGGTCAATTATTGCTTAGTCTGCTGAAGTGATAAACAATAATCTAGAGAGATTGTAAAGATACCTTGCAGTTAATGGAAAGTAAAAGTGCTCAACTGCATTGGCTCAAATAGATTCAAAATAATATATAGTTTGAAGCTGTTTGGGTCATTACTTTAGTCCAAGATCTCAATTAAATTGACAATAAGGTTTTGGAAACAATACCATAATTTTATGAAATTAATATATAAAGAACAGTGATAAGAAGGCGTTAGGATTATTCGAGAGAAATATTCTTTGAAGATTTATGGTAACGTGTAGGCGACGAGTATCGAATTAGATGGAATGATGAGCTGTATGTATGAGCGATACCGCGACATTGACATAGTCAAACGCATAAACACTCAGCAGCTTCATTGGTTTAGCCATGTTGTGCTAATAGAAGAAAGTGTTACGGCTAGAAGGTGTTTGATTCGGTACCAGCAGGTGGAAAACGCTGAAGAGGACGTCCACGTCTTCGATGGAAGAACCAGGTGACCAACAATTTGGGGGTGCTCGGTACTACCAACTGGTGACAGCAAGAAACTTATCGGGTTGCTGGCGGTGGCTACTCGACGTGGCCGAGGGCGATTCACGTCTGTAGTGGCCAACTAAGTAAGTAAGTAATATATAAAGAAGACACATTTTCTTATTAGATATATTTTAAAATTTTCGAAAGCTATATTCTTCTATTTGTAAAACGGTGTAGTGACTTTAAGACTGTAATTTATTATATTATTCCTATGAGTATTTATATTTTGGTTTGAATTTTTAAAGATCGACAAACTTTTGTACTACTTTTACTTTGATCTTTTTATGTTGTCCATAATTGGAACCTAAAGTCCATTATGGAAAATATTGTAACCAGCAATTCTCAGAAGTTAAGTAACTTCTATAACAAAACAAAAAGTAATAAAAATTCATTAACATTTTTTTATAAAAACTTTTAAGTACCATTTTCCAAGTATATCAATAATTCAAATGAATTTCAGAATAATATATTCTGAGTTTTTAAATATTTAAAAGTATTTCCACCAGTGGCTGAAGATGTTTCTTCACCTGAACATTACATATTTTTTTGAGCCATAAAATGCCGTATAATTATTTATATCAAAGTATTTGAAATATTTATATGAGTCTTTAAACCCATTTGCGTACTCCTTCCACATAATGCTAAAATGTTAAAATTGAATCGCAGAGACTCAGTAGGCTCTCAATGTAAGATTTATGTCATTAAACATTTTCATATCTCCATGAATATAAATTGCTTTCATTAGCAAACGTTAAGCTAGAAAAATTGAGAGGCTTAACTCTGCGTATTATAGAATATATAATTGTGCCAAATTTAAATATTAATAATTTTTTATTTTAAAATTATACATAATTTTTATACAAGAATTTTATAAATGACTCTAAATTGTTAAATACATTACCACAATATTAATTATATTGGAACACTAATTAATAATTGCGTTGACCCGTGTATTGAATTATCAAACGTAAGTTTTGTGCTGGGTGCGATGTTTTATTTTAGTTCAGTTTTGTTGAAAACTTTTGCATTGAGAATTCATAACAATCAAGTTTTTCTTTCTAAATAAACGATTATAATATAATCTCAAACTGTTGATGAATAAGCGAGACTTGATCCTCTTTGATAGAATTGTCAGTATTAATCTATATTCTTTCCATGCACCACCGAAGATTGATATATGGTAAGTTTCTGCGATAGGTTTAAAGGTGTTGGTTTAATATTTCTTCAGGAGTCAGGTCGAGAGTGATATAACCTACATACTCCATATAAGTATTATTAAATATTAGGCTAAAAATGTACCCTGACCTAAAAGATCTACTGTGCGCCTAAGACCCAACTATAACAGTCCTAGACTATTTATAAAACTCGGCATTGCTGTGGGCTTAATTTTACCTATTTGATTTGGGACTAAGATCCCACTTCCAAAGTAGTAGAGTCTACGTTTTGCCACCGCTGGGCAGTTGTATAGAATATGTTCTGAAGTTTCCTTCTCCCCATGACAGAGTCGACAGGAATTACTTTCTACCACACCTATAATATTCATGTGGTTATTAAGTCTACAGTGTCCTGTAAGAACTTCAGTGTAGATTTGAATATCTTTTCTGCTAAGGTTAAGGATAGCGTCGACTTTGATGTGTTCAGGATCAGTGAATCTTCTTGACTGCCACATTTGGGCTCTCCAGTGTTCAAGTAGATTTTGTTTCTCCTGTTTACATAATAAGTTATTTGTAAAGCTATTTGTTACACTGCAGAAGGGCTCTGGACCAATGAAAGGAGTTCATGCACTCTTCTTTGCTAGAGAGTCTGCTATTTCATTGCCTTCACGCCCTTCATGCCCCGGTGCACACATAAGAGTAGCCTGAAAAATGGAAGCGGGTTTTCCCATTGCGATTGCTTTGGAATTCGTTCCAATTATTCCTGCACTGCCATCCCCATTTTTATACTCTATAAATAAAACATCTGAGTTAATCTATAGGAGCAATTAGAAGTATCTGAGATAACATCTGTTCTTACGAGACATTGCACTACAGAATCCAGCTAAGTTTGATTTGCTAAAACTGCTATATTTGATCCTGTAGATTGTATTTACCGACGGTCAAAAAAGAGGCACCTGCTATTTTAGGATTATACAGCTTCAGGTTTATGTTTATATGTGCCATATTCTTTTATTAAACAACATGTTCAACATTCAACATCGTCTTGGTCTAAAACAATCAGAAGCAAAAGCGGCACTTTAACTAATTGGGGCAGATTTGATCATTCTTTCATTTCATCCAAGCACCTTTAGTATTAATAGTTTATAGATCTATAGCACATAAATCTTTAAAATATATAAAGCGGTTGTCGTTTGACCGTACTATGTGGTGATGTCTTGGTCCACGGAATGGAAAAAATTATTTGAGTTGAGATATAGAATGCGTTTGAGTCGCCATTAATAATAATTTTCAAAAAATGCAAGAAATAGAAACCCTACCACAGGATATTTCTTTTAGATATAATAAAGTGGATGTTTAAAAAATGAAGAACAACCATTTTTAAGAAAATTTTGAATAGTTGCAGTTTCTGAAAAAAAGATTTGCAATTTTAAAACCCATTGATTTCAAAACTTATTGAAATAAAAGTATATTTGACATATTTAAATGGGTATGAATATGTAGGTTTTAAGATTTTCAGCTTTCTGAGGTTCGAAAAATCCTAAAGCTCGTATTAAAAAATTGTAGAGTGAGAAATATTAAGGGGCCACAAATCTGAAAGTAAGCTAGGGCGAAATTAAGTATTAGTTATTGGATATGGATACAGAATAGGGATTTTGTAGAAATGAATTCACAATAATGCCATTAATACTCACTTTGGGAAGCGAGTTTACTAAAATTGCTTGACTGGAAATGTAGTAAAATTGTCACGTGTCAAGCAGTTGGGAAATGTCTTATTGGTAATATGTTATTTAAAATATAAAATTTTAATTTATTTTTATTAATACTTAAACTAGTTTTGTAAACATTTTCTGTTTTTTTCAAATTTTTGTAAATATATTTGTTTTAAGCTTATACTCGTATATATGTTATTTTAATATATATGTGTAATTCACATAAATATGTGTAATTAAACTGCCGAAAGACTTATGCAAATATTTTATTTTAAAATTATTAAGTAATCTAGTATTTACGCATTTAAATAGATTTAATCAGGTTTACTAAAAATTTGTTTGGTATGGCAATATGAATGATTGTTAATATAATGAAATATAAATACCAAACCATATATAAACATACTCATATACCGAAATATGTGACAAAAACATATTTAATTTTAATTTGTTTTAAATAATTTGAAAGCAGTTAACAAACCTAAATTTAAATATATTCTAAATAAACAAAATAAAACACAATGTTTTCTCTAAGCTATTGTAATATCAGAATATACATAATTCCATTAATAATATATAAATACATAAAAAAATAGAAATATATAGATATAAATATACAAAAATTTATTTATAAAAAATATATAAAAATATTTGGAAGAAATTGATATTTTTATTTTGATGGCCTAAGTTGTCCTAACGAGTATGTTTTGTTCTTTTCTTTTGGTTCTTGTTAAATCAAACACTGTTCTTATTTAATGAAGTTACTAAAGTAAATTAAATTTAGTAAATATATAAATATGAAATTTTTAGTAAAATTTGAATACGTTAAGTCACTCTTTTTATAGTATATGTCTCACCAATGTAATTATAGATAATATTTTCTACTAGATGTTAAAAGAATATTATGAAAGTTTTCCTTCTGGTAACAAAAACAGGATTAAAACAAAAGATTTTGCTTAAATTCTGTAAAGCAAAAGCTTCTAATATCGGAAAAGCAACTTTTCAGTAAGACTCCAAAAAAGTTATATATTCAATCATATATTTATTTGAGAGCTGTGTGCAAAGACGACTACAGTTTCTGTTTAACTATTGTTGCTAGAAAAAATAACGCCTTTTGGCAAATAATATTGTCTCCGGTAAATCCATTCTCTATACTTTGCTAAGGTGGTAACTCTTCCTAATTTTTTTACACTACACTACAGAATACTTTGCGAAACTCTCTCAATACTACTTATTATTATCACATTATTTGTAAGGGCAATTAATTAAGTTTGAGTTATATTATACACTTGAGCTTTGGATTCAAAAACTTAGCATTCAATATTTATTTATTTATAAAATTTTAAAGATATAATTTATTTAAATTATTGAAATCGATGGAACCAGTAGCCAAAAGAATAAAGTTCAACAGAATTTAAGAATATTGCCTAATTTGTGACAATATGTTCAAAATTAGTACAGCTTATGGTTTAAGCATTTGAAAGCATTCTTAACAATTCTTTTCAGTTAAGAAACTCTCATCTGGTATGTTTCTGACCATTACATGCACAGCGCCGCCTTACCACTTTAGGGACTTCTTTTTTTAAGAATTTTGACGAGCTGCAAGACCTTCCCTTCAATAGCATAATAAGCTTCTAAGTGGTTGTGGCCCCTGAGTTTTTGATTATACGTTAACACTATGGGCCTATAGGCCTAAGGGGTTCCCTTGGTATCGCCGATATAACACAACCTACCTAACCTAAGAAACTTACTAAAGTACTAATGAACTTGGATAGGCAAAAAGGAAAAATGTAAAAAAATTATAATTATCACAGTTTTACAATATTAATCTATTTGTAAAAGTTTAGTAATAGAAGATCCTTGTTTTATATTAATATTATGTTATTTTTTTTTTCTATATTTTTGTTTTCAAAAACTTTAATTATATATATACCGTCTGCTCAAAAAGTATCAGGATTTTGTTATTTGTTAACTACTCCTTAAGTAATAGACCTTTTTGTTTTGTTATGTTGGTACATCCTTTCTTGACATATGGTACAAATTTGAGCGCCATCTGTCCATTAGTTAGTTTACAGCAGCTGTTAATGTGAGACTACCTCAAGTGCATTCAGCGATTTTTACTATGGACGCAATTTTTCTCGATTTGGTTGATTTTTTGACCAAACACGGTATCACTGTCACCGCTCAGGCAGCATATTCGCAGATCTGGCACCGTGCGACTTTTTCCTGTTGCCAAAACTCAAATTCCCCTTCGTGGTAAGCGTTTTGAGTCGATTGAATCGGTAAAAGAGAATTCGCGGAAGGAACTAAAAGCCATATCTGCACGGGCCCACAAAAAGTGTATGGAAGATTGGGTTGGCATATATATATCGCTTCAGAAGGAGCATATTTTGAAGGAGATAAAATAAATTTGGAACCATTCTGGTGCGAATGGTTAACACTCGATATTAATTTATAAAACTATAGATATATTGCTAGAGTAGCAAGATTACACAACTGAAAGTTGTGTTGTGTGACTTTACAAATAAAGTGTGACATACTTTACACACTTTAAATGCCTACTAATAAAATTACAAAAAATATCAGATTACTTTAGATTGAATAATCTGTAGATTGAATGTAGATTGAATAAAGATTTACAAATCGAAAATGGTATAAGAATTTCACTGAATACCAGTTGCCTTCCGGAACTGCAAATGCCTTATCTGGGTATTATGGATCTCGGTGAATATAAATAAAATAAAATTTACTATGATAAATATTTTCCTTGGATCATTATATTCTTCAATTTTTTTTTTTAAATTTGACACATTCCTATTAGAGTCGTGTTGCAAAGGTTGTTTAAGTAATAAGTCTGATTTCTACTCATATCAATTATGATTTTAGTTTTTTCTGCAATAAATAAATTGTTTAAAGCAACACAAATTATATTTAATTGAAAAACTTAATCGGAGTAAATTTGCTTCAAATTTTGCTTCAGTTTAATTACAAAAAAAAAACAAGTTTAATCAAAGAAAAATGTTGCAAGTGCAACAATTTTAAGAACGCTTTGCCCCCTTGAACCTGCTAACATACATGATATGCTATATCTATCGATTTAACGATCGTATAATACCAAATGACCATAATAAACAAATACAGGCTTAGAATTAAATTTTAATTACCAACTAAATGGAAATTCATATGAATAAAAAAAAACATTAAGAGTTCGAAAATGGTCATGGTCGTTTCACAAAAACTAAATTTGATTTTTCCAACAGATACGAACAAAATGTTGTTTACGGTTTTCCACTTTTCGAATAGGCACTTTTGGTACCTGGTATCTGGTATGTGGCATATGGTATGTGGAATTATTTGTCTGTTTTCCAAATTAGTTAATTGCACTCAAAGTTATCAGAGTGCAAAACTAGTATTCAGTATTTCAGATTGCATATCAAATGGAAAAATTCGTTGCATGTCCACAAAAGTTAATTGAAGCCTCGCACAACATTTTTGACTTCACATGAGCTCCGGTCTTTGCCCAAGTATTGATTTCTGTCGAAAACAGTCCTTGCGTCACAACAATTGAACAACCCAGTAAGTGGCGGTAAGTGATCGTTAGATCCATTTTCGGAAATGAGTTGCCACTTAATGAGTTGTGCAGAACTTATACAAATGGCACTGCCCCTATAATTAAAATTCTGCCGCAAATCTACACTGTCGCGTCATTTCAAATTTTCATATAATTACACAAAAATAAAAAAAAAACAAAATAAAATAAAAATACATGAAATAGAAATTAGCAAATAAAATAATTTATATATTTGCGTTTTTTTTTAAATTAAAAAAAATCTATAAGTATCAGTAACTTATTCCAATTTACGGCAGTTTTTTTACAACTTTTGTTTTGTTTCCTCTAAAAGGTGTGATGAAATATTCGACGAATTTTATACTATTTATTATTTCCAATAGCAGCAAAAATTAAATAATTAATTTCTTTTTATTTCAGCATGACGTTTAATTACTTTGGCTTGGTTTTAATCCTTTGTATTGGCAGCACGATGACGGCTGACATTTTAATGGTTACCATGGGAGGCACAAAATCACATAAAATTCCTTTTTGGGAACTGGCAAAAGGATTAATAGACCGGTGAGTGCATAAATAAGTACTAAAATATTCCGCGTGAAAGTTGATATAATCCATCCAACTTAAGTGTGATACATTTTGAATTTTATGGCCCCAAAAAGATCATTAAGTTTATTAATTAAGAGTTTGAGTCTGAAAAATTATTATTATTATTATTATATTTACATATTAATCTATTTTGTGCATATTATTCAAATCAAGTGTGGACAATTATATATAGTGAGGAAGTATTCGATTGTCTTCAAATATTATATTGTACCATTTTGTGTCCAAGAAACTGTGCTTTCGCTCATACGTACTCGTATTTACTCCCATATTTATGCTGCTCTTGAAAGCTTCAATAAACGTCGAGTATGATTTCTTATTTTAGTAATAATTTAGTTAATTGTCGACGAAACTGATTGATTTTTACCTTATTTGAAAGCTAATATGTTAAAGAATAATATTAATTTGGTACAAATAGTCAAAGGTGAAAAATACGCGAGATGGGAGCGAAGAAATTTGAAAAAAGTGAAAAAATGGCATTTTTCCGAAGTTTAAGGTCGATGAGCGACCTCTAAACATTATCCGATTTGTCTAAAACTTCACATTTAGTAGTTTTTTGAGTATTCGTATAAATTTAGGGGGTGGCATCTAGAATTTGAACACATTCGTAAATAACGGCCACCCTAATATATATATATATATATTTGGAATATATAGTCAAGTTACTAAAATTGTTGTAAGTATCTATATATCTTAATAAAGAAAAAATTTCAAGTTTAAATGCAAACTTAAAATTTAGAAAAGCAACGGCTTATAGACATCGCAAAAAAGCTCATTTTCAAAATCATTGTTATAATGTCAAATATCCATCATCAATAATCTTGGAATTAGATCTTATATTGAATTATTCATTCATAATTTTATACGTACGAATGTATTATGCAAGTTCCAAGGATTGAACTCGTGCCCTGCCAACTTATAAACTTAGAGTCACTGC
Source organism: Teleopsis dalmanni (assembly GCF_002237135.1). Taxonomy (NCBI): domain Eukaryota; kingdom Metazoa; phylum Arthropoda; class Insecta; order Diptera; family Diopsidae; genus Teleopsis; species Teleopsis dalmanni. The sequence goes on along the minus strand of NC_051847.1, from coordinate 92,951,991 downwards.
TCATTAGCCAACTAAGATAAAGCCATACTTGACTTGTATGTTCGCACATTTTTTTGGTGTTTTGTTAATGAACTTTCCATTAACAAATTCACTTGATGTTCCTATTATTTTAGAACGAAAACATAGTTTTTGCTATGGTCAGTCAAAATTTCAATTAATTAAAAACAAATACAAATTTTGTTGTTGCTATTCTCAACTGTTCGAAATCTCTCTATTAAATACCATAGTTTTATTTAATTTAATTTTGTTATATATTTTCATATTGCTGACATAGATAGATCATATATTATGTATATCTATTGAACTAATACAGCTATATTTAATGAACCTTTCTGACTTGATTCAGTATCTTTTACTATTTCTTTTTAAGATAAGGCTTCCACACTTATAAATTATCAGAACTCTGTAATTAACAGATCCAAATAGTTTTTGACGAAATAAGTGATCAATGAAAGGTACCAATACACTTGAATATGGTAGGTGTAGTAATGTATACCAATCTAATGTTAAAGTTTTCAGTGAGTCATGCAACTCACATCAGATCTTTCCTTATATCGGTAGGTTTACATTTTCCATTGATCAATTCTACAGCTTAATTCAGTTTGTCCAGTTGAAGACAGTACTCTACAAATTTGGACGTGATATTGTCGTAATAACCCAAAAATTGATTTTTTGGTCATTCATACCCTTCAGGTGACATTTCAAAGCATTATTAACAATAATTTTCCCAAAAAAAATGTTAATAACTAAGCTTTTTTATTTAATTCCTATAATAATATTTTTGTATTCGGAAAAGAATTTTACGTCGTATTTGTGGGTGCTTCACATAGTCATCATGTTATTGACTCGACTATCATTCAATTTATCAATCAATTCATTGCAATAACAAAAAACCAATTAGTTTCGCTGATCGATTTACTTAAATTCCTAAAATTGTGTGTCATTAAGCTGACGCTTCATATTGAAAGTTTGATATTTTTTAATTTATAATTTAAGTACTAGAAAATACAGGGTGCATTGTAAACTATATTGCAAAAATAAAATCCTTTCTTATATCTTTTTCTTTTCTGTATTTTCTGAAAGAGAAGTAAAATTTTCTTTAATATGTATTTAGTAAATATTTTATTGGTCGTTAATTACTGTACATCATCATCCTCATCATCATCTTTAAACACCTAGTCTCTCCGTAGCTTTTCGTCTGTATGCAGTGAATATTTTATAGGTCCTCATAAAACATATATTTTTTCGCTTTGCAGTACATCTTGGGTTGAGAAACACTGATCTATATCACTTTTCGAGGCATAATATAAAATCATTTTAATTTTTGACTTTTTATTGTCATTAATTTAATTAATTTAATATAGGCACACGTGAGTAATTGATTTATACAAATTATCTAGGTATCTTAATTAACTGCTATGATTAATTGATATATTCAATTCACATAAAGTACGTATATTATCTTATGCTATTTGAACAGTTTATGAAGAGACCATTCTGTAACTTTTAGAACTAATATGTAGTTCTAAATCTATGGTAACCTTTTAGACGAGTACTCAAAGACGTGTTGAATATAGCTATATTTTCATTAGAACATTTAAGGAGATTTGGATTACTTACGGAAAAGCAAGTCTATTCATTATTTTTGAGGATGAAAGTGATAAGTTTAAACTTAATTAATGTTATTACGATTGGTAGGAATAGAACGGAGTATATTTGTTGAAAGTTTAGAGATTTAACTCTCTGTTGAGAGTTTAGAATCAGAAAGTAATACTTTTTTCATACAATGATGAAGTAAATAAAATGATTTCATATCTTGAAATAATTCTTAATATACACTATATATAAACTTGATGAAAAATAACACTTTAACAGTTTAAGCTACAAATTAATACTGAGAAATTAAATAATATAAATTTTAATTATATTTTTTTCAAGTGGACACAACATCACCTTCCTCAATGGTTTTCCATCTGATTTTCATTTAACGGGATTACATGAAATCACTCCAGCTGGTTTGGTTGAATATATACAAAATTATACAAACTGGGATCTATTAGGGGCACGAATGTCTGGAGAGATGCCAATAACAATTTGGGATGGAGTACGATATGCATTTCAGGTGAGTTGACTGAAGTGATTAATATTAAATTACATTTTAATTTAAGGACAATTATCTTAAAGGCTCAGTTAATCCGTACGTATCGTAAAAACTTAAGCGAACTATAGCCAAAGCGAAATGCACAACTAAACCTGCCTGTGTATTTCGCTTTAACTTAAGTTTTCACGGTACGTACCGACTAATTGAGCTTTAATTGAGCTCGTATATGCAAAATACTTTTAAGATGAAATTGTTTATTTGATTTAAGTATTTTTTAATTTTTTAATGCTTTAATAAAAATTAAATTGCTTTAGTTTACATTCTTATATATAAAACGATATATTTTAATTTATTTGGCTTACTCAAGTACTGCTCAGTAGAACTTAATAAACTATGTAGGCAAACTAAGTTGAAGAGCTTGCAATTTTAACCTAAATTTTTTGAAGTTGCCTAATGTTAGCAAATATTTGAAAGTTTATAGTTTATATACTTCTATTAAGTTGAACGATCAAAATTCAAAAGCTTTAATGTTATAGATAAAGGCGTGATTGCCAAATGCCTACATAGTGCATTTTATGGCCGTTCTAATAGTCATGACAAGTCTATGAGTGATATGATATATGCGTTGTATCGTTGTATTTTTTTTGGATTTGTCAAAATTTTATGTGCTATAAATCAAAGTAAATTTATAATTTATGAATACTGAATTATTGCATATTTAAAGTGATCTATTGTTAATTACTTCACCATTAACTTTAATACAATATGTGGTATATGTGAGTCGAATGAAAATATAAAGTGTGATTGAATTATTACTTACTTATCTGAACATTTTTATTGTTAGATGTAAAGCTTTATAAATATACTTTATAATAATAATATCATATATATTGAAACCGTTTTTTAATACAGAATCTTACGTATGATACAGCTAAGTTGAACCAATTGAATAATTTTATTCAAATGTGGAATTCAAATTTTTCTTAACTATCAGTTGATTGTCACAGTAAAAAAATTACTTTCATAAGTGATAGATAACCAAAGATTTTTAACCAGTGGTTAAACAAAGTATATATACAATTAACCAGTAATTTAACTACAACTGAAGAGATTGCCCATAATATTTAGTTACATCCACATAAGTATTAAATTAACACTACTAACCATAATATCTACTAAGACCAATACTATTCAGAGAGCAGTAAATCTATGTGGCTTATGAATGCGGTTGAAAGTAATAAGTATGTATTTTAATAATATTGCGATGATTATTGGATAAGTTTCGTGGGGATATATGCATCTAATTACAATCAAAAACAATTTTTATTTTATACAAGCCTTGCAAAAATGTGATGAATAGCGAATCATGAAAGTCCGCTTTTAATTTATTCATATAAGGTCCAAATAGGTAAAAAAAATTACGAGTATAATAGAAGTTAATTTGCATATAAATAAATTTAAAGAATATAATTTTTAGAATATTAATCCATTTATAACATCAAACACATTATCATTTAATATTTGACTCAAATCTTACAATCATTTATTTATTTTTTCTCTACCTTAACGCGTAATGAGTTGACATAATTTTTATTAAGACAAATAAATTATTTATTAACTTTATGACTTATTGTTACTATTTTATACTATTATATTACGAGGGCAGTTTGATAAGTCAGTGACTTTTTGAATTTCTCGCGCAGTTACTCCAAATGCAACAGTGCTGCCGTCAGCTGTAACCTACCAGTGGGCAACTTTCTAATTTTGAGCAAACTGCGTCGTTTAGTTGGTGTTTGATAGCCGTTCAAACCAGACAACCTCGTGAATTTTTACGAAAATGGAAAAAAGTGAATTTCGTGTGCAGATTAAGCATTCGCGGCCAAAATCCACGAATTGGGATACGAACTGCTACCCCATCCAGCATATTCTCCAGATTTAGCCCTCTGCGACTATTTTCTGTTTCTATACCTAAAGAAATGACTGGGCGGTAAGAGATTTGAGTCGAATGAAGAAGTCATTACCAAAAAAACGCGTATTTTAAGAGCTTAAGAGAAAACCTATTATTTGGAGGGAATAAGAAAATTAAAAAAACCTGGGACTAAATGTATCGAGCTAAAAGGTGATTATGTAGAAAAAAAATGATTTGCCGAAAAAAATTTGTTTTGTTCAAAAAGTCACTAACTTATCAGACCGCCCTCGTATTATATTAAATTTATTGTTATTGTATACTATACTATATAGTAAAGCATTTTTATAGTATTATTTTTTTTTTTGATATTTTTACTTTAGGCAACTATATAAATTTTCTATTCATTTGTTAATAATTATTAATATTTATTCATTGATTTTATATCTAACGCTTACATTTATTTTGGCATTATTGCAATTTATAAATCATATTTAATTACCAGGTTTCTTCAAAAAAAGAAGAGCCTTTAAAGTGAAAAGATTGAAATCTTATATATCAAAAAAATTTTTACTCACTCTAATACCATGTTCACACTGCATCTAAATTAATTTATGTTAATCAAATTAAAATTTGGTTGTTTCCATTGGCATAATTTGATTAATGCATGTGAAATAGCTTTTATGTCTCAGAAAGTTCTGTGACAGTGTTGGGAGAGCTTTTGTTTACTAACATTTCAATTTTAAACGAAGAAGAATTCAAAAAAATTAAATGTACAGTCAAACTTTTTTTTTATTTTTGAAAGAAACTAGAATTACGTTTTAAGATATTTATTTATTTGTAATCAAATAAAGCACAGAAGTTATAGTAAAGTAAAATATTCAGAAATTAGGGTTTGAGACTTTAATCTCTCATCATCACCCTCATCATCACTTTCCGTTGCGCTTAGAATTGGATCCAGTAATTTAGAGTTATAGTGCTCAATAATATCGTCGTCTGTAGGAAAGCTTGATTTCAATAATTTCCCTTTTGGAAAATATATTCTGCAATCTTGCATTTGACATTTTTGATTTAATTTCCCTTAATATATTCTTAATTACGTTTAATAATCTTTGTATAATAAAAGATCTGTGTACGATTGATTAACTTCATTAGCGACCAAACAATGGAAACATACTATTATAAAAATATCAACTTTGAACCATCATAATTTCTGAACGTATTAAATTACAATGACAAATTATGCATAAAATCAAGATTATTCATTGGAGTGGTGACAAAGACTGCTTCAATGAACTCTTTTGGAGGTGTTGAATAGTTCAACAAAGTATTTTTAGGGTAGAATCTTCTTAAAGTCCGGTAGAACAGTGAAGATTATTTACTTGTCTTTTTGGTTTTTGAGTAAGCGGTCGGCAATTAAATCTTTCAGTTCTTATAGTTGAGCTTATTTTCTGTACATATACACAGTAGATAAAAAATTTGTATGAGTATCCTTCATGGAAATAACATAAAAAAAAAACTCAATGCTTTAACATTACATTATGGCTTAAACAATTTTTATTGCCTTTAAAATATTTTTATAGAATGACACAAGGTTCTTTTTCACAGCTCATTTGGCTTTAACTTATAAGAAATAAAGAATATATTTATTGCATGTGTCTAATATGCTATATATTTGAATCTAAAGAATATACTTAATTACAGCATCTAATTTACACTGTAACTTTGAAATGGGTATTATAAATAGATATTGAGTATGTTTTACTATAACGTGTGTTATAGGATTTTGAATCATCTTCATATATATATATAATCATTCATATATATATAATCATTTTACAATATATTAATCATTGCGATTTACTTGATGTAATGATATAATATGATTAACTGCTTTTTAGTTTTACAATCGCAGTAAAAAGTCACATTAGTTTATGTTTAGTTAACAAAAGAAAATAAATGATTTCCTATTAAAAATAAGAAAATTAACTAAAATGTATTTTAACCATGAAAATTTAAAAAAAACTGACAACACAAAAATACTATTAGGAATTCATTTGTTAAATGTTTTACCTATGCACCCACTGCACTCTACACTCGATATTTAAGGCATACGATTAATTAACAGAAATGTCCAGTAAAAACGATGTTTTTAAAGAATCTGAAAAAAAAATAATAAAATTATCAGCTGATGAGTTTATCAACAGATTGTCTGTAGAATGATATTCATGCTCTTTGCCAACAAATAATTACAAGAGCGCTACATTCGGCATAATTAAAATCTAAAAATCATTAGAAATATTACTTACTAGACTCCAATAAAGAAATGATTGGCAATTTATTCGATTGGTAAATCTGGATACACCATCTGGATTCTAGATTTATACTCGATCTGACAAATGTTATTGCTCAATTGAATATTTTAAGAGTAATCTAATATTTTTGGTAGTGGGTAGATACATATATCGAATCATACTTTCTTTGTAAAGTCATACAAAACAGCTGTAATTTCGGGGTTATATCGGTACTCTGGAAAAATATTTTATTAATTATAAATTAATAAATTATTATGAATTAAAGGTTTAAACACTACTATTCATCAGTTAGAAATTGCACAAAGCCAGGCTCTGAGAAGAGTTTTCAAAGTTCCTTGGTACATTAGGACGAATGACATCCTCAGGGACCTCAAGATTGATCCCCTCAAAAAATACATAAAGGATAGAGCCCTGAAATTATTTGCGAAATCTGACAGACTTACTAACACCGCGTTATCAAATCACAGAATGGTTACAGGCTCTTCGGGGAGGTATGCAGATCTGAGGTCAATTATTGCTTAGTTTGTTGAAGTGACAAACAATAATCCAGTCAAGGCGCAAAGAGGGGCTTTAAAGAAACCTTGCAGTTAATAGAGAGTAAAAGTGCTCAGGTGCACTGACTCAACTATCCTCAACATAATAATAAATCTCGAATGTTATGCATTTCACTCGAGATTTAACCATGGAAAATCGAAATTGCACTTCAAGTGTATCTCGATTGAAAAAGTTGTTATCTTGAATTTGCAAATAAAGAATTGCATAAAAACAGATCCTGCTAAAAATTGACACAAAAGACTTCAATAGTATTATTAACGTATGAAAAATCTGTTAATTAAATATTGTAAGTTACTAACTTACTTACCTATTCGGCGAAAACAATCCGCTATCTACTTTCGAACTGATTCGTGATTAGTGGTTGTTAATTAGATTACTTCATCGAAGATAGGGTATTCGCCTACGTCTTTTTTTCCAATGCCTACTTCAAATATATTTTCGCTAGACCTTCGCTATCTATTTGCACAATATAACTAAGCCAGTGAAGCCACTGAATATTAAGTCGTTTAATGATGTCCGTGTCTGGATAAAGCAATTACTCTTCATGGTTTAGTCAGATACGGTATCGTCACTAACTCGTATAAGATTAACGAACTTTTCTCTTGGACGCTCCCATCCATGATAGCATCCATGTTTCAATATCATACAGATGCACTACAAGGGCCGACTTATAGAGAATAATTTTTGTGGGTCGACAAATGTTGTTTATCGTTGATATAGCCAGAGTTGACAGCTATCGGTTTTATAAATTTAACCACAATATTTTTGATATTTAAACAATTTTATTATGAAATTATAAAAACAGAGGTTAATAAAACGCATAGGGGTTCGTCAACTTAATTTACGTTGGAACAGAAACTCACTGCTGTTTCTTGCTCTGGAACCCTAAATATGATAGAAAAGTATGTGAGGCACGTTCACAATTTTGTTGTTGTTGTTATTATTGTTGTTGCCAATGCATTCCATATTTCATTACAGTTCATGGTAAAAGCTTGAAGTACTTTTAACGGTTTTGCGCCACTTATTGCCTAATGATGCATGCATAAAATTAACAAAAATTAACAAAAATTATAAATGTAATGCTTGACAGCACGTCTAATACGAGCCGAAGTTTTTGGCAATAACAACGAAAGCGTTTTTAATATGTGAAAAAATGTATTTACATTTATAATAAACTTTCTTACACATAAACCTACATATTGCGTCGAAGTAGTCATAAAATATTCAAGTAATAATTTCTGTATTTTGTTTCCAGTCCTGCGATGCAATGTTGGAGGATGCAGAAACTAAGGAACTATTGAACCGGCATTTTGACTTAGCCATTTTGGATGGTGCATATCCCGAATGTGCATTAGGACTGGTCTATCAATATAAAGTACCCTTTATGTATATGAATACAGTTGGCTTTTACACGGGCAGTTTAGCAAAGTCTGGCAATCCGGGTTCATATGCAGTGACACCAAATTTTTATTCCTCATTTACGGACAATATGAACTTGCTGGAACGCGCCGGTAATACTTTGATGCAAGTATTTCAGGATTTGATGCATAAGGTTAGTATATTTTTATTACATATATATGGAATGTTAACAATTCGTTTCCCTATAGTTCGTTATAGCAATGGTGTATAGAGTGATGCGTGAGCGTTTAGGCACACAAATACCACATCCCTACGACATGTCCAAAAATGTGAGTTTCATTTTACAAAATGGTCATGCAGTGGTATCTTATCCACGTGCGCTTAATCCAAATGTTGCGGAGGTAGCCTGCATACACTGCAAACCAGCCAGACCCTTGCCAAAAGATTTAGAAGAATTTATAGCATCTGCTGGAGAGTCCGGTTTTATATACGTTTCAATGGGTTCATCGGTTAAAGTTGCAAATATGCCAGAAACTCTACGTCGCTTATTGGTGAAAACTTTTGCACGCTTGCCATACCATGTGCTCTGGAAATACGAAGGCGGTGCTGATGAGTTGGCAGATTTAACACCAAATGTCAAAATAAGTCGTTGGTTGCCGCAACAGGATATACTAGGACATAGGAAATTGCGAGCATTTGTCACACATGGCGGTCTATTGAGCATGTATGAGACAGTTTTTCATGGTGTGCCAGTTGTCACAATGCCTGTCTTCTGTGATCACGATGTGAACTCAGCTAAAGCAGAGGTTGATGGTTATGCCATCAAATTGGATTTAGCCACTCTAAGCGCGACACAACTGTATAAATCAATAATGAAAGTGATACATGACCCACAATATAGGAATGCAGCCCGGTATATAGCATATTATATAGCATTTAATATCACAATTTATATTATAAAACGCTTTAATTTTTAGATTCCGCCAAAGACTGCTCTTGGATCAGCGTACAACGCCCTTGGAAACTGCAGTCTACTGGACTGAATATGTTCTGCGTCATAAAGGCGCCTATCATTTGCAGTCACCCGCACGAAATATGAGGTTTTACATTTCAATAAATCTTTTAAGTATATATCACTGAACCCATATCATTTTTTTCAGTTGGCTGCAGTATTATTTGATAGATGTGGCAGCACTTTATATAGCAGTACTGTATATGGTCATCTATTTGCTGAAGCGTTTGTTGCTGCGTCCAGAAGTCATACGACATACCGTACCCACACATGTGAAGGCGAAGAAGCTGTAGAGTGGCATGGCGTGGGTGTATGTTGTCTTTAGTTTCTATTAGTGGTGATATTGTTAAAAAATTAATAGACCTTATCGTAGGTTTCTATGGTCCAAAATGTTTCAAACAAAATCTCTCTCTTTAAAAAGCAAATATTTTCAACTTTTTCACTTTTGGAAAAAGTTCTGTAAATATAAATTTATGTGTAGTTTGCGTTTCTGATTTCTGATTCTTAGGCTATTTTAGAAGTTTAGTTAAGGCTCTAATAATTTTAATTTGAATTTATAAAACATTTAAGCAACAACAATTTCGAAACAAACAAACAAACCAAAGCTAAAATTTTCGTTGTTCACGTCTTTCGGGCATCGCGTCTTCTATTAAAATTATTTATTTACTTTGCATCGCGGCTGATTTCTTGAGTGTGTTGTACTTTTTATATATGTAAATTAATTATTTTATAATACTTCCTTATAAACACATAAAAGTTAAGTACAAAATATGCTATTATTTAGTTAAAAACTATTTGTACAAATAAAAAAATTATCTTAAATATAAAATGATTTTTTAATGTATTAATGCAAGAGACTTGATGAAGGAGTGGACTGCTCCTATATTGATTATTGTGAGTAGTACAATATCGAAAGTATCTTTCTATATAATTATAATATATAGTACATAATAATAAGACGCTTACTTAAGCGTACGTTTGTCTTAAACTATCTTATATGCATACGTTTTGAAATAAATTAGTTCTAATGTATAGATTGGATCTAATAGGTTTCTTTCCAATTACCAAATCTTTATTTAATTTTACTGAAATAGATTTGGGTCTGCTGAGTCTCCAATAATGAACAAAATATTGAAATAATTTGTCAGACCGAACCAAACCAATGTTATGTTTAACATATCGAAGTACCATATATATATTCATAGATACATACATATATTGCATCAAATCACACTTATCTGTCAAATCGCACTTATCCTTTTAGAAATTTTAAAGAGAGATTTTATAAAGAAGTTTTTTCGAACAGTAGTAAACTACAACAACAAAAATTTTATTTTTTATATTATTTTAATTAATTGAATTTTTGGCTGACCATACAGCTGTTTCGAGTATTGCCAAATACCCATCATCAGTGGTCTTCGAAATTATTCTTGTATTTAATTATTCGGTAATAATTATTTTTGAGACTGCAAGTACCAGGAATCGAACTCGGGTCCTGATAAATGTGAAGCTCAGAATCAGTGCACCTTAACCAACTGATCCAAAACCGTACTTGACTTTTCATGTTCTCATATTTTTCTGGACTTTTGTTACTTTTGCTGTGTTTATATTAGAACGAAATCATAAACCAGCTGTAGAATAATTGAATTAATTAATTAATTATATTTTTATTTTTAATTGTTAAATTTCAATACTATTCTGTTCGTAGAGGCATTATTTTTTAATTGATTAATATTTTTATTTAAAGTTAATAGTGCAGACGCTTTAAAAATTTTAATATTTCTTATTGAACTCATTTTGGGCGGCAACTCCAACTGCAAACACCTTTCGGTCTCGTTTGTTGGTGTAGTGCATGTAAAATGCCAATATGAATAAAAAAGCACCCATCACAATTGAAATCCATTTGATGGTGCTATTGACCTTGATAACTCTACAACATATTGGATTTAAATTATACGTACGGCAGATATGGACTTCACTTACAAAAAGATTTTCTTCTTTATCATGTCGGTAAATGAGCCATCTAAGTTGGCGGACTCTTCAACCCAGAAGAGTGGCATAACTAGAGGACGCAGTTTTTGCATAACTTTTAGTTGCTCTATAGGAATAACATCTAGATTAAATTGTAGTCGTTTAGCTACAGAGAGTGGCGTTCCAGAAATCTATATACAAAATGAAAAATATTTGATTAACAAAATATATTCCAGCAAGAATTTTTAAATGCGACAATTTCAAAATCCACAAATATGCTGTGCTTTTGTTCTTGCGGCTCCAAACCGTCAACTCCCGCCAGAAGTTTGCTATCTGCGTACAAGAAGTGTGGAAGTGAGGCAATCATTGGGGTTTCATTACATCGCCACAAATCCATTGTGCCTTTTGCAGGACAATCATCAGGATATTTGTTACAAAAACAATGATTCTCTAATTCATTCTGTGTAAGGCATAAGTAACCAATTAACAACGAATTTGAATTTAAATTTCCATTCCAACCTTAACATCGCCGAAATCCATGGTATAACGATATGCAGGTATGCCATCATACTTGACCTTACGTTGAAATTTCGGACCTAAAGAACGGCATAAATCACCAGAGAAACTCCAAAGCCCGTCTTTTGGTGACATAAGTGGTGCAAAAATAGTCGAATCAGTGCCACGAAAACGATTGCACTCATCACCATCCCAAACACTTAACTCATCCTCGTAATCGAACTGCAAGACTTGGCCTACATTACGACTCACTTTTATGCCACGTGATACCTTGAATTGTCCAGCATCGCTATGGTTGCCCTTTAGTGAAACAAAATTTGTAAAAGAATATAATTTTTATAATACTTATGGGTTGTTTCAAACGGTGTGATGTACTCACTCCACCCATTAACGAAAATTTAAAATGGGTTGCATTGACTTGGAATCCACCTTTTATATCGCCCGTGTAGAATTTTAAGCAAATCAATTTTGCTGCGTAATGGTCACTGGAGCAGTCAATATCAATACCACGGTAAAATATATCCATAAAAGGAGCAGTTACAAAGGGGCTGGTGGGTTTAAAGAGAACATTAATGCCGTCCACTACAACTTCAAGTAGAGCTTCTTTATCGCGCTTGATGGCTATTGCCATGACCTGAAATATGTTTGCTTAGTATTTGGAAAGAAATAACAGAGAAAAGTGTCTAACTTGTATTAATGGGTGTGGGATTGTAACAATTTCTTCACCACTCAAACCCAAATCGGGACGAAATATAAAAGTGTTACGCATGTTGAACGTAACAGCGTCCTCCTCCTCAATATCTTCAATGTTATATTTATCTTTCCATTCTCTGTAAAACAATTATGACGTGAAAAAACGAAGAAGAGTAAAAAGGTCATTTCTATATATGTAATAAATGTGGGTCATATAATAGATAAACCATAACATATATATAAATATATATAGTCAGCTTAAATGAATGCAACTTACTCAAATACGAACGGACCTATTTCTTGTAGGACCGGTTTACCACCATTTTGCGTCTCTTCTGGATTAGTTAGATTGAAGACGTAAATGGAAAAATTGATTGCAATTGGAAACTGCTCCCATAGTTTCCGTGTATCCGAACCGGGCTTCAAGTTGATTTGCTTTAAATTAATTTTAAATATTCAATTAAATTATTTTTAATGCTTAAGTGAGTATGTCTTACGCTTTTTATCATTTTATTCATTAGCTGTGGAAATCCAAAAAATCCTACTAAGATACCTAGTTGTAATAATAAAGCGGCACCTATCATAATTTTTAGGTACATTTTTATTTCTGCAGATCCTTAAGGTTATCCAAAACTAATCACAATATCTGTACTGCTTCAAAGGAGTAAATCAACTGCTTAAAATCTGAATAAATTAAAGTTTATATTCTTATGTCAGTTATAATAGTTCTCTGGTTTTATTAGCATGGCGTGACGTCTTCTTATTAATACATAAAATATTAATTTAAAATTGAGAAAATTAAGGGTTAAATTTTGTGGGTGTCAATGTTATGTTCTCACCTAATTATTGTTTGCCGCACACATTTGTCGAGTCTGCAATTACAATTTTTTAATTTCTTAGACGTTTGTTATTATTATTGAGAATAGCAGACCGCAATTAATAATTAATGTTTGTTCTAATAAAATATAATTTTAGTGTAATTTTGTTTGAAATTTAAAATTGTTAAATAAGTTATTTTCCATTAAACTGAATTATTTTAAGTTTTTCATTGATGAGGCAAAAGTATAGACAAGAACCAAATTTGGACAAAAACTACGAAGGTACAGTGGTGGCATAAAATATTAATTCGAAAAATATTTAAAATGTTTTTAAAACCATAAGATCAGAAATTATTTTTTAGTAAAACTGAAATAGAGTCAATATAAGTGCAAAAGATGTAAAAACGCTCAAAATCTTTTACCATTTGATTTGAGAATATATAACAAAACAGATGAAATTGTCGCTTTCATGGGTTGCCTTATAAGAAAAACTAAGACCGTAATATTAACACATTAAGATATTATAGTCTTTACTTAAATATCAAAGGCATGTAACGAATTAGCACATACACAAACCATGTTTACAAGATCTCGCAAATACAATGGTATTTAGTCACCTTAGAAAGTTATAGAGATATGAAACAAATAAAGTTAACGAAATAACTATTTAACATATTAATTTCTAAATAAAATCTGCAAACCATAACCTTTTTTTGATTTATTTATTTAACAGTTAGGGTCGCCCATTTTTAAAATAATATCCAATCCTAAGTTAAGGTCATGGCTACTTGGGCCTAAATCATACCAAAATCTTAGTAAGTTATCAAACATCATTTCTAAATGTTTGAAATCAATAATAAATAAAGAAATATGAATAAATATGAAAAATTTGATGAAGCAAAATATAAATATTTTATAAATGATTTTTAATCAATCATATTAATAAATTGACGAATAACCAATGTCAGTAGGTGCTACTATGGGTATAGTTAGAACATAGACCTCCCTATCGACAGACAGAACTAGTGCTCTATACGCAATAGAGCTCTGGTGGCACCTGTGACTTTGAAGCCTGGATGCTTTCGTGGAATAATAAATTAGTATTGGAAGTGTTCAATATAAAAGTTACTTGTACTATATTTCGTCCTCTATAAGTTTACGATGACTACCGCGTTCGAATAAATTAAAAGCTGTTCGAGGTGTATCACAACATTGATATAATTCAGTAAATTAAAATACAGCTGTTCTACTGGTTTCGTCATGTCTCCAGGTTGGTTGACGATGGTTCAGCTAAAAATGTATTTGTAATGGCAGTTGGAGAAAGAAGAGGTAGAGGTAAGCCGTACCTCTGGTGGAGTGTTCATGTTGAGAGAGCACTAACTATGTTTGATGCTCAAAATGAGGAAAGCTTTTCGTGCAATAGAACGGCAGGAGCGGAGTACTGCGTGAGGCCGAAAACCTGTAACTGATTGTTCCGACCAAATAAGTATATACATAAGTGAGATTTTCTTGTATTTTGCTTAATGTTTATGTAACACAAAGTCAACAAAAATATAAATATTTTTTGGATTTTACCACATATTATTAAAAAGGTGTATTCAGACGTCAATAGACTTCAAACTTTACGAATATGAGCTTACCAACTTCATATAGAGTTAATTTAGAAATACCCTTATGTTAACATTCTTTATGTTTTTTAAATGTGGTAATTTCGACAGCTGAAATGATTACGTTTCAAGATATATTAAAGCTGCTTGTGTAGAGATTTGATTTCATAAAGTCAAATCATAGAAACGCCTATAAAAATAGCTTTATAAAAACACAATTGTGTACCAATAAGCGTTGTCTGTAGTATTGGGTATAAATTCGTCGGGACTAGTCCAAATAATTCGTAACCTGGAAGCTATCTCTGCAAATATTGCCTTCTAAACGGTTTAAAATTTAAGCTTTATCTAAAGAAATTAACGATTTTACATGAATTCATAGAAACTATTCAGAGAAGTAAAACTACATTATGTTAAGCCTGTGTACACTTTATTTTTGGATTCTCTCAATCAATCAATTGTAAAATACTTCTATCGATTTTTAAACTAAAGCACAATGAATCTTGAAATTATTGCATATCACGGGGATTGTTTCCATAATTATTCGGTTCCAAGCCTACAAGTCCCATCCTGAGTGCTATCATTAAGTAAATATCTTGATTTGGGCATGGTGGTTACCAACTTCTGCAAGATTTCATATATCGCAGTCTGTGCCGTAGCATGCGAGTATTAATTTTTTTTTAGCGTGGAGAAAAGGTTTAAAACTGTCCATGCATCGTCACTGTCGTCACAATAGTGATATCGCCGATTTGTACGGATAAAAAACAGGGATGATTCTACCCTGTAACTTTATTGGGAATACCTCAAGGTAAGGATCTTGTGTTGGTTATCCATTACTAATGTTCTTCGTTAGTCAGGCCTCGTCTAGGCCTTACTTAGGTTTATTTATTTATCTCTTTTTCGAAATGATTAATTTTAGAGATCAAATATTTTCTATCTGAATTTGAGCGCAACGAATCGGTCTATGGCGGTCCAGTTTTCTTCAGATAGCATCATCTTCGTTATGTCATTTACGACGTTTATTTTATCGAATATTATTTCAAGTGATATTTATTCGGTGTTCCAACACTAAGTCAGAGTTCAAACCTTTAATTATTAAAGAAATAATGACTCGGATATATAAATGGTTTCGGTAAATTATTTGCAGTAGTTGCAGAAGATATAATTTTATAGTCCTTGAATGAAAACCGTAAGGTAGCAAAAGACTGGGATATCCAAACGAGACAAGGAATCAGCAAATAAGAGCCGCGGTTTTATGGGAAGAACTGAAGTGAAGTCAAACGAATGGCATCTGTTAGAGTTCCATATATGCTTAGTAGGTGTCTTCAAGGATTTAATACTCGTTTATATACATTAAGACTGAAAAGTTTTCGGAAATTCTCATTTAAAATTCGCGCGCTGTATATTTTTCGATATTTTA
>NC_051847.1:92916228-92935621 GCF_002237135.1 Teleopsis dalmanni | reverse complement strand
TTCATGGTAAAAGCTTGAAGTACTTTTAACGGTTTTGCGCCACTTATTGCCTAATGATGCATGCATAAAATTAACAAAAATTAACAAAAATTATAAATGTAATGCTTGACAGCACGTCTAATACGAGCCGAAGTTTTTGGCAATAACAACGAAAGCGTTTTTAATATGTGAAAAAATGTATTTACATTTATAATAAACTTTCTTACACATAAACCTACATATTGCGTCGAAGTAGTCATAAAATATTCAAGTAATAATTTCTGTATTTTGTTTCCAGTCCTGCGATGCAATGTTGGAGGATGCAGAAACTAAGGAACTATTGAACCGGCATTTTGACTTAGCCATTTTGGATGGTGCATATCCCGAATGTGCATTAGGACTGGTCTATCAATATAAAGTACCCTTTATGTATATGAATACAGTTGGCTTTTACACGGGCAGTTTAGCAAAGTCTGGCAATCCGGGTTCATATGCAGTGACACCAAATTTTTATTCCTCATTTACGGACAATATGAACTTGCTGGAACGCGCCGGTAATACTTTGATGCAAGTATTTCAGGATTTGATGCATAAGGTTAGTATATTTTTATTACATATATATGGAATGTTAACAATTCGTTTCCCTATAGTTCGTTATAGCAATGGTGTATAGAGTGATGCGTGAGCGTTTAGGCACACAAATACCACATCCCTACGACATGTCCAAAAATGTGAGTTTCATTTTACAAAATGGTCATGCAGTGGTATCTTATCCACGTGCGCTTAATCCAAATGTTGCGGAGGTAGCCTGCATACACTGCAAACCAGCCAGACCCTTGCCAAAAGATTTAGAAGAATTTATAGCATCTGCTGGAGAGTCCGGTTTTATATACGTTTCAATGGGTTCATCGGTTAAAGTTGCAAATATGCCAGAAACTCTACGTCGCTTATTGGTGAAAACTTTTGCACGCTTGCCATACCATGTGCTCTGGAAATACGAAGGCGGTGCTGATGAGTTGGCAGATTTAACACCAAATGTCAAAATAAGTCGTTGGTTGCCGCAACAGGATATACTAGGACATAGGAAATTGCGAGCATTTGTCACACATGGCGGTCTATTGAGCATGTATGAGACAGTTTTTCATGGTGTGCCAGTTGTCACAATGCCTGTCTTCTGTGATCACGATGTGAACTCAGCTAAAGCAGAGGTTGATGGTTATGCCATCAAATTGGATTTAGCCACTCTAAGCGCGACACAACTGTATAAATCAATAATGAAAGTGATACATGACCCACAATATAGGAATGCAGCCCGGTATATAGCATATTATATAGCATTTAATATCACAATTTATATTATAAAACGCTTTAATTTTTAGATTCCGCCAAAGACTGCTCTTGGATCAGCGTACAACGCCCTTGGAAACTGCAGTCTACTGGACTGAATATGTTCTGCGTCATAAAGGCGCCTATCATTTGCAGTCACCCGCACGAAATATGAGGTTTTACATTTCAATAAATCTTTTAAGTATATATCACTGAACCCATATCATTTTTTTCAGTTGGCTGCAGTATTATTTGATAGATGTGGCAGCACTTTATATAGCAGTACTGTATATGGTCATCTATTTGCTGAAGCGTTTGTTGCTGCGTCCAGAAGTCATACGACATACCGTACCCACACATGTGAAGGCGAAGAAGCTGTAGAGTGGCATGGCGTGGGTGTATGTTGTCTTTAGTTTCTATTAGTGGTGATATTGTTAAAAAATTAATAGACCTTATCGTAGGTTTCTATGGTCCAAAATGTTTCAAACAAAATCTCTCTCTTTAAAAAGCAAATATTTTCAACTTTTTCACTTTTGGAAAAAGTTCTGTAAATATAAATTTATGTGTAGTTTGCGTTTCTGATTTCTGATTCTTAGGCTATTTTAGAAGTTTAGTTAAGGCTCTAATAATTTTAATTTGAATTTATAAAACATTTAAGCAACAACAATTTCGAAACAAACAAACAAACCAAAGCTAAAATTTTCGTTGTTCACGTCTTTCGGGCATCGCGTCTTCTATTAAAATTATTTATTTACTTTGCATCGCGGCTGATTTCTTGAGTGTGTTGTACTTTTTATATATGTAAATTAATTATTTTATAATACTTCCTTATAAACACATAAAAGTTAAGTACAAAATATGCTATTATTTAGTTAAAAACTATTTGTACAAATAAAAAAATTATCTTAAATATAAAATGATTTTTTAATGTATTAATGCAAGAGACTTGATGAAGGAGTGGACTGCTCCTATATTGATTATTGTGAGTAGTACAATATCGAAAGTATCTTTCTATATAATTATAATATATAGTACATAATAATAAGACGCTTACTTAAGCGTACGTTTGTCTTAAACTATCTTATATGCATACGTTTTGAAATAAATTAGTTCTAATGTATAGATTGGATCTAATAGGTTTCTTTCCAATTACCAAATCTTTATTTAATTTTACTGAAATAGATTTGGGTCTGCTGAGTCTCCAATAATGAACAAAATATTGAAATAATTTGTCAGACCGAACCAAACCAATGTTATGTTTAACATATCGAAGTACCATATATATATTCATAGATACATACATATATTGCATCAAATCACACTTATCTGTCAAATCGCACTTATCCTTTTAGAAATTTTAAAGAGAGATTTTATAAAGAAGTTTTTTCGAACAGTAGTAAACTACAACAACAAAAATTTTATTTTTTATATTATTTTAATTAATTGAATTTTTGGCTGACCATACAGCTGTTTCGAGTATTGCCAAATACCCATCATCAGTGGTCTTCGAAATTATTCTTGTATTTAATTATTCGGTAATAATTATTTTTGAGACTGCAAGTACCAGGAATCGAACTCGGGTCCTGATAAATGTGAAGCTCAGAATCAGTGCACCTTAACCAACTGATCCAAAACCGTACTTGACTTTTCATGTTCTCATATTTTTCTGGACTTTTGTTACTTTTGCTGTGTTTATATTAGAACGAAATCATAAACCAGCTGTAGAATAATTGAATTAATTAATTAATTATATTTTTATTTTTAATTGTTAAATTTCAATACTATTCTGTTCGTAGAGGCATTATTTTTTAATTGATTAATATTTTTATTTAAAGTTAATAGTGCAGACGCTTTAAAAATTTTAATATTTCTTATTGAACTCATTTTGGGCGGCAACTCCAACTGCAAACACCTTTCGGTCTCGTTTGTTGGTGTAGTGCATGTAAAATGCCAATATGAATAAAAAAGCACCCATCACAATTGAAATCCATTTGATGGTGCTATTGACCTTGATAACTCTACAACATATTGGATTTAAATTATACGTACGGCAGATATGGACTTCACTTACAAAAAGATTTTCTTCTTTATCATGTCGGTAAATGAGCCATCTAAGTTGGCGGACTCTTCAACCCAGAAGAGTGGCATAACTAGAGGACGCAGTTTTTGCATAACTTTTAGTTGCTCTATAGGAATAACATCTAGATTAAATTGTATTCGTTTAGCTACCGAGAGTGGCGTTCCAGAAATCTATATACAAAATGAAAAATATTTGATTAACAAAGAAATATTCCAGCAAGAATTTTTAAATGCGACAATTTCAAAATCCACAAATATGCTGTGCTTTTGTTCTTGCGGCTCCAAACCGTCAACTCCTGCCAAAAGCTTGCTATCTGCGTACAAGAAGTGGGGAAGTGAGGCAATCATTGGGGTTTCATTGCATCGCCACAAATCCATTGTGCCTTTTGCAGGACAATCATCAGGATATTTGTTACAAAAACAATGATTCTCTAATTCATTCTGTGTAAGGCATAAATCACCAATTAACAACGAATTTGAATTTACATTTCCATTCCAACCTTAACATCACCGAAATCCATGGTATAACGATATGCAGGTATGCCATCATATTTGACCTTACGTTGAAATTTCGGACCTAAAGAACGGCATAAATCACCAGAGAAACTCCAAAGTCCGTCTTTTGGTGACATAAGTGGTGCAAAAATAGTCGAATCAGTGCCACGAAAACGATTGCACTCATCACCATCCCAAACACTTAACTCATCCTCGTAATCGAACTGCAAGACTTGGCCTACATTACGACTCACTTTTATGCCACGTGATACCTTGAATTGTCCAGCATCGCTGTGGTTGCCCTTTAGTGAAACAAAATTTGTAAAAGAATATAATTTTTATAATACTTATGGGTTGTTTCAAATGGTGTGATGTACTCACTCCACTCATTAACGAAAATTTAAAATGGGTTGCATTGACTTGGAATCCACCTTTTATATCGCCTGTGTAAAATTTTAAGCAAATCAATTTTGCTGCGTAATGGTCACTGGAGCAATCAATATCAATACCACGGTAAAATATATCCATAAAAGGAGCAGTTACAAAGGGGTTGGTGGGTTTAAAGAGAACATTAATGCCGTCCACTACAACTTCAAGTAGAGCTTCTTTATCGCGCTTGATGGCTATTGCCATGACCTGAAATATATTTGCTTAGTATTTGGAAAGAAATAACAGAGAAAAGCGTCTAACTTGTATTAATGGGTGTGGGATTGTAACAATTTCTTCACCACTCAAACCCAAATCGGGACGAAATATAAAAGTGTTACGCATGTTGAACGTAACAGCGTCCTCCTCCTCAATATCTTCAATGTTATATTTATCTTTCCATTCTCTGTAAAACAATTATGGCGTGAAAAAACGAAGAAGAGTAAAAAAGGTAATTTCTATATATGCAATAAATGTGGGTCATGTAATAGATAAACCATATAAATATATACATTCAGCTCAAATGAATGCAACTTACTCAAATACGAACGGACCTATTTCTTGTAGGATTGGTTTACCACCATTTTGCGTCTCTTCCGGATTAGTTAGATTGAAGACGTAAATAGAAAAATTGATTGCAATTGGAAACTGCTCCCATAGTTTCCGTGTATCCGAACCGGGCTTCAAGTTGATTTGCTTTAAATAAATTTTAAGTATTCAATAAAATTATTTTTAATGCCAAAGTGAGTATGCCTTACGCTTTTTATCATTTTATTCATTAGCTGTGGAAATCCAAAAAATCCTACTAAGATACCTAGTTGTAATAATAAAGCGGCACCTATCATAATTTTTAGGTACATTTTTATTTCTGCAGATCCCTAAGGTTATCCAAAACTAATCACAATATCTGTACTACGCCAAAGGAGTAAATCAACTGCTTAAAATCTGAATAAATTAAAGTTTATATTCTTATGTCAGTTATAATAGTTCTCTGGTTTTATTAGCATGGCGTGACGTCTTCTTATTAATACATAAAATATTAATTTAAAATTGAGAAAATTAAGGGTTAAATTTTGTGGGTGTCAATGTTATGTTCTCACCTAATTATTGTTTGCCGCACACATTTGTCGAGTCTGCAATCACGATATTTTAATTTCTTAGACGTTTGTTATTATGGTTGAGAATAGCAGACCGCAATTAATAATTAATGTTTGTTCTAATAAAATATAATTTCAGGGTAATTTTGTTTGAAATTTAAAATTGTTAAATAAGTTATTTTCCATTAAACTGAATTATTTTAAGTTCATTGATGAGGCAAAAGTATAGACAAGAACCAAATTTTGACAAAAACCACGAAGGTACAGTGGTGGCATAAAATATTAATTCGAAAAATATTTAAAATGTTTTTAAAACCATAAGATCAGAAATTATTTTTTTGTAAAACTGAAAGAGTCGATATAAGTGCAAAAGATGTAAAAAACGCTCAAAATCTTTTACCATTTGATTTGAGAATATATAACAAAACAGATGAAATTGTCTCTTTCTTGGGTTGCCTTATAAGAAAAACTAAGACCGTAATATTAACATATTAAGATATTACGGTCTTTACTTAAATATCAAAGGCATGTAACGAATTAGCATATACACAAACCATGTTTACAAGATCTTGCAAATACAATGGTATTTAGTCACCTTAGAAAGTTATAGAGATATAAAACAAATAAAGTTAACGAAATAATTGTTTAACATATTAATTTTTCAATAAAATTGTACTTTAATAAAGAAGTGTGATAACTATTTCAATAATAAGTAAATAGTGCCATTTAGACGGCTCGGTAAGGTCATAACTCTGCAAACCGTAACATTTTTTTCATTTATTTATTTAACAGTTAGTCCCCCATTTTTAAAATAATATCCAATCCTAACTTAAGGTCATGGCTACTTGGGCCTAAATCATACCAAAATCTTAGTAAATTATCAAACGCCGTTTCTGAGTGTTTGAAATCAATAATAAATAAAGAATTATGAATAAATATGAAAAATTTAATGAAGTAAAATATAAATATTTTATAAATGATTTTTAATCAATCATATTAATAAATTGACGAATAACCAATGTCAGTAGGTGCTACTATGGGTATAGTTAGAACATAGACCTCCCTATCGACAGACAGAACTAGTGCTCTATACGCAATAGAGTTCTGGTGGCACCTGTGATTTTGCAGCTTGGATGCTTTCGTGGAATAATAAATTAGTATTGGAAGTGTTCAATATAAAAGTTACTTGTACTATATTTCGTCCTCTATAAGTTTACGATGACTACCGCGTTCGAATAAAATAAAAGCTGTTCGAGGTGTATCACAACATTGATATAATTCAGTAAATTAAAATACAGCAGTTCTACTGGTTTCGTCATGTCTCCATGTTGGATGACGATGGTTCAGCTAAAAATGTATTTGAAATGGCAGTTGGAGAAAGAAGAGGTAGAGGTAAGCCGTACCTCTGGTGGAGTGTTCATGTTGAGAGAGCACTAACTATGTTTGATGCACGAGATGAGAAAATCTTTTCGCTCAACAGAACCGCAGGA
This sequence comes from Teleopsis dalmanni, assembly GCF_002237135.1. Taxonomy (NCBI): domain Eukaryota; kingdom Metazoa; phylum Arthropoda; class Insecta; order Diptera; family Diopsidae; genus Teleopsis; species Teleopsis dalmanni. Next base: position 92,928,729 of record NC_051847.1, on the reverse strand, counting down.
GCGGAATACTGCGTGAGGCCGAAAACCTGTAACTGATTGTTCCGACCAAATAAGTATATACATAAGTGAGATTTTCCTGTATTTTGCTTAATTTTTATGTAACACAAAGTGAACAAAAATATAAATATTTTTTGGATTTTACCACATATTATTAAAAAGGTGTATTCAGACGTCAATAGACTTAAAACTTTACGAATATGAGCTTACTAACTTCATATAGAGTTAATTTAGAAATACCCTTATGTTAACATTCTTTATGTTTTTTAAATGTTGCAATTTCGACAGCTAAAATGATTACGTTTCAAGATATATTAAAGCTGCTTGTGTAGAGATTTGATTTCATAAAGTCAAATCATAGAAACGCCTATAAAAATAGCTTTAAAAAAACACAAGTGTGTGCCAATAAGCGTTGTCTGTATTATTGGGTATAAATTCGTCGGGACTAGTCCAAATAATTCGTAACCTGGAAGCTATCTCTGCAAATATTGCCTTCTAAACGGTTTAAAATTTAAGCTTTATCTAAAGAAATTAACGATTTCACATGAGTTCATAGAAACTATTCAGAGAAGTAAAACTACATTATGTTAAGCCTGTGTACACTTTATTTTTGGATTCTCTCAATCAATCAATTGAAAAATACTTCTATCGATTTTTAAACTAAAGCACAATGAATCTTGAAATTATTGCATATCACGGGGATTGTTTCCAAATTTATACGGTTCTAAGCCTACAAGTCCCATCCTGAGTCATATAATTTCTGCAAGATGTCCTATATCGCAGTCTGTGCCGTAGCATGCGAGTATTAAACCCTAACATAATATTTGACACTGAGTTATAGTTTCTTTTTAGCGTGGAGAGAAGGTTTTAAACTGTTCATGCATCGTCGCTGTCGTCACAATAGTGATATTGCCGATTTGTACGGATTAAAAACAGGAATGATTCTACCCTGTATCTTTATTGGGAATACCTCAAGGTAAGAATCTTGAGTTGGTTACCCATTACTAATGTTCTTCGTTAGTCAGGCCTCGTCTAGGCCTTACTTAGGTTTATTTATTTATCTCTTTTTCGAAATGATTAATTTTAGAGATCAAATATTTTCTATCTGAATTTGAGCTCAACGAATCGGTCTATGGCGGTCCAGTTTTCTTCAGATAGCATCATCTTCGTTATGTTATTTTAGACGTTTATTTTATCGAATATTGTTTCAAGTGATATTTATTCGGTGTTCTATCTGGTGTTCCAACACTAAGTCAGAGTTCAAACCTTTAATTATTAAAGAAATAATGACTCGGATATATAAATGGTTTCGGTAAATTCTTTGCGGTAGTTGCAGAAGATATTATTAAATAGTTCTTGAATGAAAACCGCAAGGTAGCAAAAGACTGGGATATCCAAACGAGACAAGGAATCAGCAAATAAGAGCCGCGGTTTTATGGGAAGAACTGAAGTGAAGTCAAACGAATGGCATCTGTCAGAGTTCCATTCAATTTACTTGTTACGACTTTATGTGCCTAGTAGGAGTCTTCAAAGATTTAATACTCGTTTATATATAAATGGATCAAATGAAATAAATTTCTTTTTTGTTGTTACTTATACTTATATAGAAAAAAAACAAAATATTTTCACATCAATACAATTACACACAATTTTATTTAAAAATTTGGCATAAAAATATTAAAAACAAGATATCAAAATACTATGCGTTTTTTTTTAAAATAACTATTTAAAATTTGTTATAACCTATCAACTATACATTTATTATTATTAAACTATGAAATAAAAGTAACTTAGAATTAATTTGAATTATGCATTTGAAAAAATATCAATTAATTAAGTTCAAATGTCTCTTTAACTATTCATAGTAGCATTTCCCACAACATTTAATAAATATTTATAACATTTATATAATATAACACACATGTATATATATAAACTTACAATAAAATCATGTTTAATTACACAGATTGAGCAAATTAAATTTTAGAACATACATTGAGAGACTATCTATTTGCGATTTACGATTGTTACTGGTTTTAGAAGGTAGCCTCCTCACTCGGTCACCAGTTGCTGTGACCCATACTCTGGATTACTACACAACATTAATCATTTGAGATTGATATAGAAAATATTATTTATATATAAATTGTTGTAAATTAAAAAAAGACTATTAATGCTAACTATTTTAGTAAATTTTTTTAATATTTTAATAAAACTAAAATCAGTCACCTAACAATGAATATTAAAAATATATATTTGACATTTATCCCACTTTGGTGGGTGAGAATTATATCGTGCCTTCCTCTCTCTTCATGCATAACATATATATTCTTAGTTTTCTCTCTCCTCTTCTATACTAAATTTTTTCTCTCCTCAATATTTTCTCCTATATTCTTACTCTCTTCTACACTATATCATACAACTTCTTGATGGTTATTCCTCAATGCTTATTATTCTAATCCAGTTCTAAGTAGTTGAATTCTTTAGTCACAGCTTGCGTCTGTGCTTGCAGATTCTCCATGACGACACTCATGGTTAGCGCATTGTGATCCTGCAGAATACTACCAGCGTTAGGTAGGACTGGAATTGTTGTAGGATTGATGGCATTTCCAGTTGATATACTGTTGTTCGGCTGGCCGTTATTACTATTTCCGTTGGGCATGAAAACGGCTAATGAATTAGTGGATCGGTACAGTGGCGGTGGTGTGTTCATACGTAAAGTATTATATGCGGCTTGTTGAGTTGCTGGATGGAATAGCAGACTGAAAGTAGAGTAATTAATAGTTACTTGCCTCTACGACTAAATTTATATGGTTTTATGAATTTACCTCATAGCAGCACATTCATTTAATGAAGTCAAGTAGGAAGGCGGCGGTGGGCGATGTTGAAACTCAGGATACAAGTAGCTACCAGGCAGTAAACGATTATTACAGTATGGACTATTACAGTTGCGACATGTTTCCATATGCCGATAGCACGGGCAATCGTCAGTGTCATCAGGTAAGCTTAAACGCCAAATTGCACCAGATATCACAAGCAATGAGACGCCAATGCCAATCATCAGCAGCGCAGCACTCAAATATTGTGTAGAGTGTTCAATTAGTCCTGTAGAACCTAATACAATGCCACCCAAAGTACAAGCGACGCCGCCCAAAGCCAAGATGCCTATGACGAACGGTAGTGAGGGACGTGAAAACCATTTGCGCATATTTAATCTCGTCGCTGGATTGACTGCGGAAGTGCTCGTGGTAATAGTGCTGCTGGCATTTTGGGAGGAATTGCTGTCATTTGCGGCATGTATGCCACTATGAGAGGCCGTAGGGTCCAGCAAGGATCTGTAATGGTAAAAAAAGTTGACAGCATCAAGATAAGTGTTTGTTAAGTAAACGATGTGTGAATTATAAAAAAGATGCCAGGCATTCTACCTGTGCAATGTGAAGTAAAATACAAATAAATCTTAAATAAATTCTGTTATGTTTCCACCCTTATTCCTACAAAAGCAGGAATAAGGCCGTGCAGGTAAAAAATCTCGAATTTTTTAAATGTTTACCACACTGACTTAGGAATTTCTACATTTTTGAATTCGTTTAGAATTCAGAATTTAGAATTTCAAGCGCCCATCGCACATACAAAATCTTTGTTGATGAGTCCCGGGTAAAGCAATTGCACACAACGCCTAATGTAAAATCGTTTAAAGAGATTTTTTTTTAATTTTCCATTTAAAATTTATTTAATAGGGTCACAGGACTAAACAACGTGCCTCTTCAAACACATGTTACGTTCCTGCTTTGTGTGTTCCTACTACAGCGGGGCAACCAACTTTGTGCACCATTAAATAATCTGTTGTGTTGGTGGCCATTTTTTTTCGGTTCGCCTATTTTTTACTGTCATGCATTTGTTTTTGTATGTATCTTACATGTACTCGTATCTCACATAAAGATTTTTAATGCTGCTTACACTTTTCTATTCTATTCTTGACGTCTTACACCTGCCTTTCCTCATCCACTGATTTCATCTCACTAAATTATCTGAAAATAGCAGATGTTGTGCTTTATAAACAAAATGAAAAATGATTTACACTACTGCGCTATTAGAATTCTCTAAGGAGTGTTTCAAACATCCTTTATCCTTTGATGATGAACTATGCAAAGAGTTTTGTTATTGTAAGACAGTTGTTGTTATTGTTGTTGTTGCGCATGAATTTAGTTACAGTATTTTCACTATTAAAAACATGTAATGTTTCGTTTTGGAGTATCTCAAGCAAACGTGCGGAAAGTATAAAGAAATTTGAAGACATTAATTATGTCAATTTATTGCATGCGAGAGTTCCATTTAAAACTGCGTTGAATAGCATAAAGTAGTGAAAAAATATTAAAAATTTCTCAGAGCAAGAATTGCATAAACTGGAAAGTGTAGTGTCTTTGTAGTCCCACGCTTTATGGTATAATATGGATTCGACATTTATTTCCATTGAATGCTTTTTATTTTGGTACCTTTGTCAGAGTAAGTGATAGGGAGTACATTCAACTTGTAGAGATATTCGCGAGAAGATATTGCTGATACTATAAAATATATAAGTTATTGATGAGCTCTCTGAAATAAATCGATTTGCTCATATTTGCTTACTTTTTCAGTGTATATAGTCAAGGGGGGATATATCTCTTAATTCTTGATCCCTGGATACACGGCTGAATGTCTCCATAAATTCCATATAGAATTCAAAGTTGCATTAATAAAAAAATTGACTCGACTAAGTTGTCTACTACTTATGAGTTTTGTTTTGATAATTTTTTTCCCTTTAGGTTTATGCTATGTAAACACTCATGTGACGAACAGTCACGGCCAGGACTATTTAAACCTGATCAGTTCACGAGTTAATACAAAACATTGTAAAGATTGGATGGTTGCAAAAACAAATATATACGTTCATGATTTGTCTGGAGACAAAAATACGGTGATAATGTTATATCTGGTTTGATTGATTTATTTATTTTAATTCATTTATTTATTAGTAAAATAATGCAGTTTTACGACCAGGACTGTTCAGAACTGTTCAGATCGCGAGTTAATACAAAACATTGTATAGATGGGAGGGTTCCAAAAATAAATACATACGTTAATGATTTGTCTGGAGAAACAAAAAATACGGTGATAATTTTATATTTAGTTTGATTGATTTATTTATTTTAATTCATTTATTTATTAGTAAAATAATGAAGTTTTACCAAAATATACCAAAGGCGAGCTTTGGACAGCCCTGGTCATGACCATGAACATATGTCATGCAGACAGTCAAATCACAATTCCCAATTACCTACTGTTTCTACTATGTTGATACTTTTCAGTTATGCTTAAGCTTTAGAGGTTATATTTTTTGTATACTTATATGTATTTTTCTATATCACTGGATATACTTAGTACAACTATTATTTACTATGAATAAATATTTATAAATAATGTCGAATAAATAAATAATTCAATTAAATTATGTTTTATAATACGAGTATATGCATTCTAGTCATAGTACTTATATGACTTAAGAGCGTATGCAGAAATCATATGATTTAAAGTTCATGAAATTTTTAATTTAGTTAGAATAATAAATCTAGTTAAATTAAGCAATGAAAGTATATGTTGAATTTTATCAGTCATATACTTAGCTTGATCAGAGTGAGATTAGGTGCAGTGGAAAAGGCTTTATTCGGAGTATTAAGTTTCACCTCTTGTATACGGTATTGATATGATTATTTTATATTCATTATAATAAGAAATAATTAAAATTCAGTTAAAATAATAAAAACTTTTTAAATTAAGCAATGATACTATATAATGTCGAGCGTGACATGGCGAGCAGTGGTGAAGGCTTTATGCGGAGTTATTAAAATAAGGAAGGGAAAGTACATATTACTTATATTGGAAGTGGAAGTTAAAACAATTTTATTATAGAAATTTAATTCAAGTCTTGTAGTAATACTAGATACATGAAAGTATTAATTCACAAATGATAATTAAAGTTAATTTATTTATGAATTTTTTATTTTGTCAAATTGATACTTTTATTTAATAAAGAAATTATAGTAATTTAATAATCAAATGCAATAATAATTTTAATAATCCTAATAATTTTTAATCAGATAAATTTTTATTACATTTTTATAGTTAATTTTTAATTTAAATATTTTTTACGCACAGACAGCACAAAAGTCGGTCTGTCCGGTTTTTTATTTCAAAAAATAAACTTAAAAAATTTATAGTTTTATGGTTGATATTCCTCTCTTCTTGGCTATCCAAAAGTGTTGCCTCTTAGGTTTGAAGTTTCCTGACTTTTATTTTTGTGTGCTTTGGGATTAAGGCAGACGTTTCGCCGCACCATAAGCTCGCCCATAATTTGTCTCTGAAATTACGCCTAAATTATGACCGGGTGTGAAAAAAGTCATCAATTATAAATTTATCATTTATGATCAACGAATTTTCTTCGCCTGCATTTTAAGAGTAACACATATTTCGCTTAAAATTTTTTTTTATAAATTGAAAAAATAAAAATTAAAAAAATAAAACAATTTTCTAAAAAGGGCGGTTCTCAAAAGAACTTAAAAGAAAATTAATTGATTTACATAGGTACGCTACCGCGCTTTTGGGTGTCTAAGATACTTTGTTAAAACTTAAGAACTGTAAGAACTGAAAGCTAATGGGATTTTTATTATAGATTTCTATGACTTCAAGTTGCTTAGGCTAATTATTATTGATGTAAACCCTCGAAGCATTTGTGATAAATTAGTATTAGAACTGCGTAGCTATGATTTGGACTCAATGTTATAATAGCAATTAATTAAATGTATCTCACATGCAATTCATGATATTCATAATTTTATCGCTCATGTCTCTTCATTTCGTTTCAATTACTCGGAGCTACACAATTGTGATCTTCTCGTTGTGATTGCTTTTAAAAAAATGCATCTACGTTGAATTGCCATTGTTATGTTATCATTTTTCAGAGCACTAGACCAACTCTGCAAGTAAAGTCAATTGAAGCATAAAAACGCATATGAAAAATGCATTATGAAATGCATTCCTCATTTCCATGATTTTTAGGAATTGTTTTTTTTTGACTTGAGATCTTTGTGAGAAATATGCGTAGTGCTGAAGCTGGAATGCCCCGGTTCATGAAACCAAGGCATTCATTGTTACAACTTACGAGTGTAACACATGGGTGTAAATTATTACTAAATATTAATGTGAATTTCTATGGCAATTTAAAAAAATATAAAATCATAGGAATTGAGTACTTTTTATTGTTCAACATCAACAAAATAAAAAAAATAAATTGTGAAAGCTAATTGCGTATACACAGCGAAATTTGAAATTTTATGACTTATCATAAAATTTAAGATCTTTCAAGTTATTAAGATAAGCCATTAGACAAAAATGCCGCCATGCAATCGCTTTAGGCTCATTTAAAAGGCCTTAATGAAGTTGCAATCATATAGGCGTTAAAATGTTAAAATTTCTGCAAATTAAGCTCGAAATTAAGCAAAATATTTATATAAGTAACACAAGCCATGGAGAAAAATTGAAAAATAATTAATTTTTATATGACATCATTCCAATTTATTAGTCAATCAAATGTAAAAGGATTTACAACAAACTTGAGGGCAAGAAAATTATTGGTTTTAAGCTTAATTAATAATTAAATAAATTTTAAGTACAAATATAATAAAAATATTTGTATGTCATAAAGACTTGTGAGCACATTTAATAAATAAGGTGTTGAAAATATATTTTAATGACTAAGACATTACTAAAAAATATTTAACAATTTCTAAAAATTGATCAAAGATGTCATTTTCAAATTTTCAGAATTGATTTTAAATAAAGACGTCTTATGGAAATTTTCAGAATTGAAATTAACTAACGACGTCATTCTCAAATTTTCAGAATTAAAATTAAATAAGGACGTCATTCTCAAATTTTCAGAAAAGCCTCTGGGAATTAATATTTTTTAAAAAAAATAAAAACTTGAATATTTAAGTTCTGAAAATTTACTTTAAAACACTAAACAATTTTTCTACTTATATATCTTATAAATCAAAGCATTTTTAGGGAAAATTATTAAAAATAATTTTTTTTTTCACGAAAAAAGCTACAAAACAAAATCATTAAACTTAAACATTTCTGTGATATAATTTTTTATTACTAAATTGTGTGTCAAGCAATTAATCTTAAATTTAAATTATAGACGTCACATGGCATTTCTTAAATAAAATTAAATGAAAAAATAAAATAATTTCTTACAAAATTGAAATAAACTTTTAAGGCCCTTAAGCGTTGACCTTTACAACATAATTAAAATAAAAATAGATATTGTTTTGATTATCCAACAATCAAAATATTTAATTGTATGATTTAGATATTTTGAGAAGTGAATTTAACAGCATTGAATTAGTGAATTAATTTAAATTAATCTAGTTCCTACTACTATTGGAGAACATTATTCTCTAGTTTTAATACAAAAAATATTCCACGAACCTTTATACATACTATATTGCGAAGACAATTACTGCTCAAATGCATGAAAAGTTCTTGAAAATAAAATTAGATATATGTCAGCTTACAATATATTATAAACTGTTTAATTAAGAGACTAATACCTCTATTCAACGAAGAATCGCTCTTACCAAGGCAATTGAGAAATAAAGCCTTCTTTCGACAAACAAGAAATACGCTCTACAAATGTCTTATCATGCCTGTCCTGCTGTAAGATGCAGAAACTTGAACAATAATCAACAGTGATGAAAAGCCGTTAGGAGCATTCGAGAGAAAAATTCTTTGGAAGATTTATGCTCCCTTAAGTGTTGGCAACGAGTATCGAATTAGTTAAAACGATGAGCTATATGAACGCTACCGCGACATTGACATAGTTAAGCGAATGGAAGAAAGCAAGCAAGCTTCGTTGGCTTGGTCATGTCGTGCGAATGGAAGAAAGTGGTATGGCTAGAAAGGTATTTGTTTCAGTACCCACAGGTGGAAAACGCAATGGAGAATGTTCGCATCTTCGGTGAAAAGACCAGGTAACCAACGATCTGGAGGTGCTCGCTACTACCAACTAGCGACAACAAGCAACTGATAGCGCTGGTTGGCGGAGGCTACTCGTTGAGGTAAATTATATAGAGAATACTTCAAGAAACAATAACGAGTTGCACTGCTAAACCACTGTGTTTTTATTATTAGGCAGAAGACTTAAAAGGTAGCCCTCTTATGATGACACGACTAATTTTTTTAATAGCAGGTGGAGAACTTTTTATTAGAGACCTATTAATTTGTATCAATATATCTATAACAATATGTCTACTATATATATATAATTTTTTTGATAGCAGGTGGAGAACTTTTTATTAGAGACCTATTAATTTGTATCAATATATCTATAACAATATGTCTACTATATATATATAATATATAATATGTATAATATATATATATATATATATATATATATATATATAAATATATAAATTCCTTTAACTCCTAGGAGCAACATACGGCCGCAACAAAATATTTTCATTCAGAACGGCTATTAGCTAATAGTTTCAATTCTTTTTAACTTTTCTGCATACGTCACACTTCTATATCCTTTCGTCTTCTCCTCCATAGTTTCAATTCTCTTTAACTTTTTCCGTTTGTCTTCTCCAGGCATGTGCTGGTCTATCTCTTCTTCGGCTACCCATGGGGTTCCACTCGATCCCCATTCTTGTGGTGTCACTGATTGATCTGTGCAGAATATGGCTTAATCAATCCCACTTGCAGTTTATTATCTTAGTTTATGGTTTTGAGCTCCATAAATCTCTTAAAAGAAATACCAACTATAAATTGTAAGGAAGTTAAGATAGAATAGAAGTAATAAATATTGAAAGACTTATCCGTGATTAAGAACAAATGCACTAGAAAAACTGTGATAATTTCCTGATTATAAGTTCCATATAATTACACTGAAAATGGTTTTATTGTTTAAACTTCTCTCGTTTATTGCTTAGGTTTGGTTTCAGTTAGTAATACATTTAATCGTTTTAGTTCTGCTTTAAGGAAGTGCTCCTATTACAGTCCATAAAAATTCATTTGTTATAACCAACTAATTGTCAGTTAACGTTGTTGGAAAGCATCAAAATTAAAAATGAAAATATACTCGAGAATTTGTAGTACTAGTTTTATGAAGTTTGAGTTGATGGACACATTCACTTGAGAGGCAATAAGTTTTAGAAATTTTATAAAGTTCTTTGGGTATTAAATAAAAAACCTATAAAAATGAAAATGATGCTTCAGTTTCAATCATTTGTCAGGCACATTATGTGTTATGTTATTATAATTTTCTCGGGCTAGAAAGAAAGCAACAGAAGCACACCAGGAACAAAAGTAATAATACTACAGACACGCGTGCAACAGCCGTAAGCAGCCGTAAGCAGCCGTAAGCAGCCATAAGCAGCCCCAAAGCAGCGAAGAAGCTCAAAGGGATCGACATAGATATTTGAATAATAAAATAATAAAAAAAGAAATATGAGCATAGTTTCTTTGGTGTTGAAGTATAAGTTTCATTGAAATAGAATTTATGTGTTCGGATTGCATTGGAAGCAACGCCTCACTTTTAATGACACTCTTCACGGTTGAAGCTAATTTATGAGCTTTTCTATGTTGGTATGTTGGGTGAACGACAGCGCCTCGACAGAGTGTGTTTGTTGCTCTACTGCAATATGAAACCCATCAAGTAGTTGCTGTCGAGAAGCGAATGTATCCGTAAAAGTGCCACGTAATGATGCACTACAGAAGGCTGCTTTGCGTTACGATGTAGTATGTACGAGTGTATCTTTACTGTTATATGAGTGCATTTATATGAGTTTACTTTTTATAATTTTATGTGATAGCAATTAAAATTTTCTTACCCGTAAACAAATTCTCTGACAAGCACTCTTAATTATGATTATATTCATATTTGGTATGCGCGCAGTGAAGTGCATGACAGTGATTTGATTTGTAACAAATTTGTGGAGCTTGTAAAGAACCTTTTTTTCTCAAGCCGGGGTTTTTCTCGCCGGATCCCAGAGTCGTTACAAGAATATTTTTTCTCTGTAACCCTGAATCTTCTCGTAATTAAAAAACGGGCTATTTTCGTTAGTTTCGTGGTTTTTATTATTTTTCTCAAAATAAATTTATTACAATATTTATAGTTATACTTATGTACTAATGATATTTTATTGTAATTATAAATACGGACAATTAATATAACTCCTGTAAATAAGAGAACACAAAAGAATGACTAAAGGTAGGCTAGGAGACAACACTACCGACAGGGCTGTGTTGCTAGGTTCAGTGTTACCGACTGGGCTACACTGTGGGATTAGGAAACAACACTACCGACAGGGCTGTGTTGCTAGGTTCAGTGTTACCGACTGGGCTACACTGTGGGATTAGGAAACAACACTACCGATAGGGCTGTGTTGCTAGGTTCAGTGTTACCGACTGGGCTACACTGTGGGATTAGGAAACAACACTACCGATAGGGCTGTGTTGCTAGGAATCAGTTCTATGACTTAATAATTACCTCTGTGATTACCTTGTGAAGTGTTCTGCTTCACGACCTGTGATTGAACCTCTGGTGATGTGCACTGTTCGAAGTGCTGTGGCCAAGTCCCTCTGGTGATGTGCACTGCTCGAAGTGCTGTGGCCAAGTTCCTCTGGTGATGTGCACTGCTCGAAGTGCTGTGGCCAAGTCGCTGTGTTTTACTTTGCTTCTCCTTTTATACGGATTTTATATAACGGGATAACTGACTTCTGAGTGCATACTGTGTAGCTTTCTTCTAAGTTGTTATTGCTACTGATTTCGCTATGTTCTGCTGTTGTTGTTCGCTGCATATTTATTATTAAAATTTTGTAAAAATTATTACCCTCAAAGAAATCGGAAGTATTATTACTTAATTTGTATTTTCAAGAGATTTATTGTTTCTCTTAATTTTGATAACTGAATTCTATGATAATTTATAATTACTTATTATTATCTTACTTTCTAAAATAATTCCTTTTACTTTATTAATACTTTATATATTTTTTCATAGCTTAGATTAATATTTTTTTTCGTGGGTTTGGTTTTACTAATATTAGCTTAATTCTATTGTTTTATTTGTTTACAATAATAATAATAACTTCATGCTATATATATTTTTCGACTAAAAATAGTTTTAATTCTGTTGTTGGGTTTTTTTATTTGTTTACTATAATAACTTCATGTTATTTTCAACTATCATAATTTATTTGTGACGTGTTGGAAAAAATCGTCACACTCCCTCCCTTCATTGGAAAGGGGAACGACCCGGATGGCACCAGAATTTGCTATGAGCACCTTATGTTTTTTTCCTGATTTTGCACATAAAAAACATGGCGACGGCCCCGTTTTAACTTTTGAGCGTCCCTCTGTATCCGTTCCCAAAGTTCTGCGTGCGGTGGTTCTGGGGCTAGTTT
>NC_051847.1:92908736-92916128 GCF_002237135.1 Teleopsis dalmanni | reverse complement strand
TCATTTTCAATAACTATTATTGCTATTGATATATTCAAATATAACATGAATAAGTGCAACATGATCAATTTCGGTGTTTGGCTTGCGAAGAGTATGCCCCAGCCATCCATATTTCCTCTGAATTATTTCTATATCAATTGGCTATTGGTTAGTTCGTGTCATGAGGCTTTCATTGCTAATAGCTCGTGGCCACCATTTTCTTAACATTTGACGCAGACATCTATTTACAAACATTTGTAACTTATAGGTGATAACTGTAGTCACATACCAAGTCTCAGATCCATACAACAAAACAGATTTGACGCAGGCGTTGAAGTTTTGATTTTCGTTTTAAGATACCGGATGATTTCCAAAATTTTTTAAGATTAGCGAAAGCCCCCTTGGCTTTACGAAACCGTGTAGAAACATCAATTAAAACTCCACAATCCCTAATGACCATACTAACAAGGTATTCAAATGAAGTGACATCTTCAATGATTATATCACATTGAGCGCTATTGTTAGGGTTGATTCGCATAGATTTAGTCTTGGAGATATTGATTTTTAGGTCCATTTTGGCACATTCTTGCTGTACCGACGTTAGTGTTTTGTTGATTATTGGGAACAAAGAGATTCCTGTCCAACTACAGTATTTACTCTAGAAATATTTTCTGAATTTTAAAAACTACGGTCTTATAATAACCAATTTTATTTGGCGTGAAAGTAAAGATATAAATTTGTGGAGATATGTCGCTTCAACACCACTGCCACGATTGTCACCTCTAGTGCTTTTTGAAAGATAATCCTGACTATGTGGAAAATTCTCAAATATTGAACGCTTTAAAAGCAAATATCCTTCAAGCTAAGACCCATCTATTATTAGCTATGTGCCAACATGTAATCGAAAATTAACTCAGAAGAGTTCAATATTTTAAGTTATCCTAGTCAATCGCAAGTAAGTTTTATTTCCGTTTACTTTTGAGATTACAAAACGGATAACCGAAGACATAATATGATTAGCCAACAAGCATTGTATAATAATACTGTAAGTAGAGAAAAATTTTATAAGTATCTTTTAAATTATTGAATAAGTATTTTATTTAAAACATCCTTTTAAATATACAAATATAAGTATCATTTTAATTATTCTTTTATATACCAAACATTTTTAACGTTTACCACACCATCTGCCAGAAACTAGACTAAGTTCAGTTTTTGCTATAATGAAGAGCTCTTAAGTTTATTTAAGAACCAATTACGTTTTTGTACTATAAAATAATATAAAAGACCGTATTGTATTAATAATACGGTCTGGTATACTCGATGTCATATCTAAGACCGTATTATTAATACTGTCTCTTTAAATGTGGTCACATATTTAAACTCTTTAGGAATATTCAGAACATCATCCTAAATTGTGAATGTCATAAATATTTGATATTATATATAAAGAAATTGTGACGGGCCATTTTATATTGAACTTGTCTCATAAATTATATAAATCTATTTAAATGATTAGCTTAATTTTAATCTTAATTAAAATGATTAGTTTAAATTATAAAAAAATATCTATTACACAATTGATATATAAAATAACGATTAAAAATATACCTGAACTTGTCATAAAGATCATCTTTGTAATTAAAATATGTCAACATGCCAGACAACAAAAAAATAATATAAAAAGGTCATTAAAGCAATTAGTTATCAAATAGTTTACTAGTATTCTGACAAGTCACAACCTAATCACAGGTTTCCTTCTCCTCTATGATACTATTATGAGTTCATTAAGTTGACTTACTCAATTGAGTAAACTTTATCAAGTTGACAACGATAATGGAAAGGATATTCCATTATTAAACGTCTTACAATTGTTATAAGTAGGAGATTAGAATATCAGTGTCTTGATGAAAATTGTACAACTGTAACACTATATTGAGACTAAATATTAATGGAACATTAATAATGTCTTTCTTTAAGTCACACCTATATTTGCGTCGTCTAATTTCTTGCTCTACTTTTGTACAATTGATCATAAACTATGTAATGGACAGAAAAGATTTCATAGGATAGGATGAACAATGATAATGATATTTTAATTTAATAACACCGATATTTTATTTGATATAACGACTTTAATAAATTGTAAATCATTACATATTGTTTCTTTCAATCTTAAATCTAATCCTTTGATAGGTTTTTTTTGGTCAAGTGTGAACGTCAATGGAAACATTGCACGTCAAGCAATGAGATGGAATTCTCAAGGCAGCCGCAAACCTGGAGCACCAGCTAAAACTTGGAGAAGAACAATTGAAGAAGAATTAAGAGAAGCGAACTATTCCTGGAGTGATATATGCCGCGAATCAAATAACCGAATTTAATATAAAAATATGGTAGAGGCCCTATGCTCCACTGGGAGATAAGGATAAAGAAGAAGAAGAAACATCAAATATCTTACGCTGTTTACTCATTCCATGACATCATCGGGCATCTTCAGTTTTTAAGGATTGTCCAATTTTCTTATTGTTATAAATAACTTTTGTACGTTTCGGTGTTGATCTAAATTTTTCAGTTACTAAAAAATTTAAAAGGTTCATTAATATTTTTTTTCGATTTATATCGTGCACATAATTAATCTAATATATATATTATCATCATTATAATATGATTGTATGATAATAATATAATATTCTGACCTAACAAAGCTAAATGAACAAATATGTCTACATATAATAATAAAGTTGACGATATCCTTAGGATATCAGCCGTATAAAAGTTGAACAAAATTAAGAGTGAAAGTGTTGAACCTTGCAGGACTACTGCCTCAGTCTAACGCTAAGGTTTTGAAAAATAATTTTCTATTCTTATCTTAACCTTTAGAACTGAATTTTTCTAAAATTCAACAATAATTTTAATAAGCTGTGTAGGGATTTGATGTTGGTTTTTTTAACGATGAGTCCGACATGCTATACTTTATCCTCAATTTTTTAATTTCAAGCAACACAAAACAGGTTGATTTCTTTATTTTAAAGTGGATATGCTTGATGGATATTCAGATCGGTAGAATAATTTGCACTAAAAATTAATAGCATTTCTAGCATCGCTTTCTTCCTATTCCATTAATAAATTAAGTCAGAGAATATAAATCGGAGAAGATAAGTCAGAGAGGATAATACGACTTTTTCTTATTATAGAACTTTGTTATAAAAATTAGCACAACCTTTGATATGGTTTTTAACCCCTTAAGAACTTAATATTGTATTAAGAGTGTTAGTAGCAATTTTTACTAAATTATTTTATATAAATTAAAATTAAGCAATAAGTTTTTAATTTAAGAAAGAAAAATTCTTCGTAAGATCTTTGGTTCTCTACGATTACCACATCCCAATGTACCACGAGCTGTACGAGTATATCACGACATTGATGTGATCCAGCAAATTAACATCCAGCGACTTTGCTGGCTTGTCATGTCGTAAAAATGGATGACGACGTATCTCCAGTGGAGTCATCATGACGCCTGAAGAGATACGCTGCTTCAGAACGAAACCCGTTAACGGTTTGTTATGGCCAATTAATTAAGCAGGTCAGTAAAGAGTTTTTAATAATTAAAATCTATTACTTTATTGTAGTTGATGTTACAATTGATAATACTTATTTCTCATTTGTTTCCTATCAAGAAGGCTTCTATATATTATAAAGAATTTCTAAAAATATTTTAAAAATAATTAACCACATTTTCATTGATATTTTACTCATGTCATAAACAGTTTAAACAATAGCTCTACCTTCCTTTCCGCTTGTGTGGTATTATTTCCCTTAAATAATAGGCCACATCATAACCAACAAAAAAAAAACAAAAGTAAAATTGCATATTTAATTTCCTTTAATATGAATATTTTTTTGTTTGTTACTTTGTGTCAAAATTTTGCAATTATTTCTGTGAACATTTGTTCTATATCCTTGCACACATGCACGTCTCCTTATGAAGTCCGCATGCTGTGCTCTGCTGTTCTTCAAGACATTGGCATCGCCCCTTTCATCAGTTTTATGGCAGCAACCTTTTAGCAGAACAAAGGAATTTTCGCTTTGAATTCGTCCTGAAGGACTTGAGCTGCTACAACAGCGCGCCCTGCATATGCAACTTTACGTGACATATGTCGGGGTTGTGGTGCTCTCCGTATTCGTGCCGAGGTGTGTAATTTCCTGGTGACTTAAGCTGCTGCTAAGCGTGCCAAAACACATGTTGACATCTTTGCTGCTGATAAGCTGATAAGATCCTTAAAGTAAAACGCATTTCGCATTTGGGTCATCGAACATCGAATTGTTGCGTACAGTACGAAGCAAAAGCGCATTGCAAGCATATTTCCAATGCACTTTCACGTCATATGTGACACTTCGAAAAACAAAATACAAATTGAATTTAATGTTTATATTAAATTTTGTTCAATTCTAGGGCAAATTACCAATATAATTGAACTTCCAATAAGACTTTATCAATTGGCAGCGAAATGCATTTGCTAGTTCAATATTACATGTATAGAGAGAATTTCAGTTAAGTGCAATTTAAGTAATATATTTTTATTTCTTTTGATAGGTATGTGGAAATCAACGAAACGCACCAAGCAAAACTTTTACTTTTCGCGAATGATATGTAGAAAGAAACTTAACACTCAGACCCCAATGTTCCATTGTACTGTGCATCTCATTTCAATACGAGTATATTATAAAAATTTCCAGCTCCTTTTGAGAAAGCGATAAACATTCGAAAGCAGTAAGCAACTGATGTAACAGTTACTTAAAACGTCCAACTCGAGAAGTCAAAGTTTGAGTGTTGAGAGGACCAAACAAAGGCATGAAAAGTATTTCATGGTGTCAACATCCTCCAAACAAAGTGGAGGTAAGCTGTTACCAGCTTATTTTTGTTAGTGGTTCATATATTTAGGCTCGTATTGTCGTCTTTCATAAAAATCGAACTAATATCAAAAATCCTTATAAAAAGTAAAATTGTCCTTTTCTTTTTTTTCTCAAAAGTATTAATTAAAACACAATATCCCATATTGGAAATATTCCAATTTTTATAATATAGTGATATAATCCATTACTCAATTAGACGACAACATATTCTAAATATGATACTATAATTACTTTTCTGAAATAGTGAGTTCCTCCAATACTAATAATTTGGTAAAAGTCGATCGACTGGTGCGATCATTGCAATTTTATGCAATATTTTGGTTCAGTTGTTGTGATTATTTTTGTTCATTAATATTGACTTCTGTAGTGTTGAATCCTAGAAATAGATTGCGTTGAAATTTTGGAATATCAAAAGATCTCTTTTACTAATTGAACTATTTTATGGAATTAAAAAATCGCAGAATCTCATTTTTTCCATGTAGATCTTCTAGCAACATCACCTTTGTGGTAAAACTTTTGTCTGCCAAAGGCAAAACATTCACAAAAGTCTCTAAAGTTTCAATGTCAATTTTACAAAATCGATAAACATCAATATCGAATAAACCCAATTTAATTAAAATATTCCTATATTGAAGTGACGTATAGGTAACCAGGTAAGGTCCTTAAGCCTATCCTGCTTAACGAAGTACCTTATTTGATATACTCTTTGCTGGAGTGCGGAATTGTTAGTCAAAACTATTGGGTCAGTAGTCCGAAAATTTATTTTTCCACAAAATGCTTCAGGACAAAGTAAGAGTACAGTTACCCCTCATTCTTAGAAGAAGGTAGTACCCTTATAATACGATATTATTATTATACTTATGTTAGGACAGTTGCACTGCGATCGTAAAATCTTTTGTGTCCACTTTATGGACTCAGAGTATTTCTCCAAGTGCAAGTTCTTGTCAAAATTATATTATTAAACCACATTACAAAATTTTTGTCTTAAACTGACATGGGATGCCATCTAGGTACTTTTTTTGTTTAGGAATCATTGCTGGACAAACTCGTAGCAAGTGTTTTAAATTCTCAAATTCTTGCCTACAAAACTTAAAAGTTTTATTGAAGTAAGTTTGAGTAAAATAATAGGAACTTCCAGTGCCCTGTGAGGTTTCCTGTAAAAATTCTTAACTTATATAACTTCTCCATATAGTTCTTAAATCGATTTAGGCTAAAGGTTCCTATAATTGATTTGATTGTAGT
The DNA here is from genome assembly GCF_002237135.1 of Teleopsis dalmanni. Classification (NCBI taxonomy): domain Eukaryota; kingdom Metazoa; phylum Arthropoda; class Insecta; order Diptera; family Diopsidae; genus Teleopsis; species Teleopsis dalmanni. The sequence continues at coordinate 92,909,993 of NC_051847.1, read as the reverse complement.
AGCCCTCGTAGATTATCCAAGCGTAGCTTCAAAGATTGGGCATACTTATTTGATTACTTAGAAGTATATATGTATATATGATTCACTTTTATCATCTTGCAAAGATATTTTTTCACACTTATTTCGATGGAATAATGCTCTACTGTTTAATAAATTGTTGAACACCTAGCCGTAAAAATCATATTTAAATACTCAGGTAATTCATTTCAGCACCTGTTCCACCTTTATCAAATCTCAACTCACTTATAGACTAGATCGAGATACCGAGTTTGAAAGCAATAAATAAATATTCTTCAAATCTTATTTATTCTTCTTATGTTCTGAACCAGTTCTGAAAATAATATTGAAAATCAGCTCTCTGACTTATAATGTGAGACTTCTATGTTCTAAGACTCTGAGATGTGGCTTACATTTTCACTTATAAGTTCGGGTATACTTCGTTATACAAAGGAACCAAGAGAAAAGAAAAAGGAATTTTCGTTTCCAGTTAGAACAGAATAACATATTGATCTTTTATTTAGTTGACCTGATAGAGCATTGCTCTACGGTTTCGACTGATTATGAATTGGTTGGTCTTAATTATTTCAGGTCTAATCTTTATCTTTATTATGTTCTCTTTTATTTTGTATTCTTATTAAAATTCCATTAATATCTATTCTTCATAATATGCTGTAATTATACATTTTAAGATATTTGTAGGATATTTATTTTGAATCAGAAGATAAACCTTTAATTCTTTGGGTATTTGCTGTTGTCTTAACCTCAGCCATGTCGACTACAGTCATTTTTCTATCATAAACTTATCTTTAAATTCATTATTATATTTAAAATGATTAGAAAAACATCACAAAAATTAAGGAAAAATGCCGCTAATAGTATTTCAGTCATTTATTCACTTTCTGTCGTTTAATATCCTTGTCAATCCTTGTCAATTGAATTGAGAATAATAAAAAATTATTTTAATTCTTATCACAAAACTAATTTATAAAAACGTTCATAACCATTATGAAATTGAATATCCTGAAAACTAGGTGAATGCACCACAAATTCCACTTTCAAATGGCGAAAGGAAAACTTTCCAATATTATTATTATTTCTCTACTTTCTGAAAAGAAGCAATTGAAAGGACACTCAAGCGTGAAAGGACAAGAAAGTCATTCATTTGACTTAGTCTTCTTTCAGCTTCTTCCTCCTCCTCTTGCTTTTTTTCTAAATATATACACAACTTTCTTTTTAATAAAATAAAAAGATATAAAA